>NW_021703770.1:3061984-3210743 GCF_005190385.1 Monodon monoceros | reverse complement strand
GCCGCGGAGCCTGCGCGTCCCGGGGCCTGGCTCCCCACCGGGGGAGGCCACAAAAGGGAGGGGGCCCCGGACCCCAAAAAAAAAAAAAAAAAAAAAGAAAGAAAAGAGAAACAGAGAAGAAGGAATTTGACACTCTGTAAGGCTCTTTAATTGTTGGGTATTGCAGCTTTGTAATTAATGACTAGCTTCCGGGTACAAGGCATCATTCACCTGTAGCGTCTCTAAGCTGCTTCTTCCAAGAGGAAAGATCAGTCTTTGGTGACAACACAAGCTACAAAACTCCAAAACGAGAGAATGACCCTGTCTTCTGATGGAAGCACTGTTTCCATCACTGGCTCTGTTGGGAGACAGGGACCAAACATGGAACGCCCACTCTTGGTTCAGTCCCATAATCCACGGCCCAAAGTGTTAAGAGGCAGAAAAGGAAGGATTGGGTTGGAGAGAGTCGGGGATGTGACTGGCCACTGGAAAACCTCGAGGCTGGAGAGTAAGGCTTTTAGATGGTCTATCAGTGGCTTATCTTTACATTCTCCAACACGTTACCCTCACTAATAGACGCCAAGCTCCTGCACCAGCACCGGACACCTTTCTGCCCCGACAACGTTCCCGGCCTTCCCTCTGGCGCAGCGCTGCCCATGGCTCCGGCCACACCAACCTGAACACACAGCTCTTTCCAAGCACCAGGGCCTTGATCGGGCTGCACGTTCTCCTTGGAATGCCTGCTGCCTCTTCCAATCTCCTTTCTCCCTCTCTTCACCACTTCAGACTTGTCTGTTCTCCACCAGGTAACTGTTTCAGAAGCCCGTGCAGTCACTCTTGTTCCTGATGGTTCTTTCAGAACTTCTACCATGTGCCACGTGTAAGCCTAGCCTCCCTTCTCCTTGCGGTCTACTTGACCTTGCACAGACTACTCTCATGGTACCACTTGCCATATGGTGCTTTGGTACCCTCCTTTGCCTGCAACCCAAGCTTTAGCCTTCTCAGTATTCTCGGTACCTATACCGTGGCTGATGGATGATGGAAACTGGGTAACTCTTTATTGAGTCAGCTGGTGACTTGGCATCAGTGAGAGGCACCCGTGCCTTAGGAACTGGACTTCCTTTACTGGCCTTCTCGCCCTGATACCCACGGCTCTCCCCACTGTCCACTCCAGCAATTCTGGCAAACACAGCGTGAATTCTGAGCTCAGCCCCCAGAGAGGAAAGGAAAAGCCATTCATTAAATGTGTCTTTGGGAGCATTATTTTCTTCCCCGAGTTGATGACAGCAATGGTTCCAGATAAGATTGAGGAAGCTTCTAATTAAGCCACAAGAGGACTTTCCCGCTCTCACAGGGGCCTGGGCCTGTTCAGGTAGAGATGATGGGTGTGGAAGGGTCTCTCTGGCAAGAAAACGAGAAGCCCTTCACGCTGACAAGGAGGCAGTCTGGACCCAGTGCCATTTCAGGTGAAGCTCCTGAAAAATATACAGCCCCCCCCCCCCGCCGTGCTTTTCATCTGGGTCTAGCCACGCTCCTTTGCTCATTTACTCACCACCTCCGCCCCTTGCTCTGTTTACTGAAGTCTGAGCTTGGAGTATGCTGAGCTCTGGGAAGCCAAAGATAAATATGTCCAGTCCTGGAAGGGGCACATGGTCCAGTTACAGCTATTTATTTCGATAGTTAGACCTACAAAGTACTATGAAAGCGATAGGTCCTGAGTGCTGTGAAAGGGTCATGGAAGGCTTCCCGGAGGAGGTGATGCCTGCGTTGTGTCTTCAAGGTAAGCAGGTGTCAGGTGGAGAAAAGCCTGCTTTATACACCCTGAGCTACCGCGTTCTCTCACCATGGGCCTTACTCCTGGCTGCACACTGAATCACTGGGAGACCGTAAAGCGTTTGGGCCCATCTCTGAGGGTAGGACTCAGACACCAGGATTTTTCCATTGCTGTCTGGTAGACACTCAACATGATTTGAACCTGTTTGCTGTACCAAAGCACGTGGCTGAGTTTCCTTAGAACCTTTTCACCTGTTACGGAGAGCACACGCCATCCCTTTTCTAATCAGGCTGCACAGCGGGAATCCTGATCATGGGCTCCAATCACCTTTCCAGCCCAGACCCCCAAAACTGGCTTCAAAGGCTCCCTCTGCAGCCGTCCTGGGCCCCGAGCCTCCATGGTGCTTCCGTCAGGCCCAGTCTCGCCCTGGCTTTGCATGGTTGTTCCCTCCCCGCCTCACTCCTAATGCCACCTAGAGCCTCCGGTGCTCACACAGGCCCCTCGTCTTACACTTCCTGGTCCAGCACTGATGCTATTGAGAGCTCCCGCCTCCTGTGTGAACAAATCTGTTTCACCCCAGGCTGTTAGTCCTGGGGAGCTCTCTGCCATCTCTGTTGTATTCCCAACAAATAGCAGAGTAGCTGGCACACCGTAGGTGCTTAAGAAATGTGTATAAGATTCACACAGAGTAAAGGTGCAGATGAACTACTCCATGAGTGTAGAGCTCTATGTTTTCAAATTGTCTTAAATCACCTGAAACAGTTTCCACTGTCCAATCCGTCCTTGAGACGGATGCTTTTGTGACCATGTGCTTGGTTGACCACTAGGTGGCGATGTCCTGCCTCTAAAAGTTCTGTGGGCTGTGAATGTGCCTTTTGGGGAGGCGGGGGGCAGGGAGGAAGCTTTGTTTCTTTCACTCCCAGCACCAGGCCAGCCCTTTAAAAAACCGCAGACCAGGCTGTGCTCCTCCCAGACTCCCCCTTTCCCTCCGTGTCACCCAGCTGCATCCCTGCAGCAGTCAGCTAATTTGGTTGCTTTGTACCAAATAAAGCCTGAGGCAACACGGTCACTCAAAACCAGGGGCCTTTTCCCTGCAGTTTGGGGGCCGGTACCAAAGGAAGCAGGCAACCCACTGGGTTTTCATGAAATATATCTAAGAACTCATTGGTAGCCTGAGCTGTGGCCTGAACCACTGCAGGGACCAGATGCATCAATATTGCGGTGGCTCGCAGATGGCCTTGGGTTCAGGCCCCCGGTCCATCCCTTAGTGGTTCAGGGACCATGATGCTCCTCTGTGTCTGCTTGTGGCCAAACGCATGGGGACATATCCATGTCTCCCCCTGCACTCGCAGGCTGCAGTGGGGGGACCCCTGGTGCATTTGTACGTTTCAGGGGTACAGCATAATGATACATGTACATGCTGCGACATGACGGCCACAATACGGTCACTTAATACACCTATCACCTCACATAGTTACAATTTTCTTTTCCTTGTGATGAGAACTTTTAGGATCTACTCCCTTGGTAAATTTAAAATATATAATACAGTACTGTTACCTATAATCACCATGCTGTATCCCCAGAACTTACTTATAACTGGAGGCTTATACCTTTTGACCACCTCCCCCCATTTCCCTCACCTCCCCCCATCGCCCCTGGCAATCACCAATATGGTCTCTGTTTCTATGAGCTTTTTTTTGTTTTTAGATTCCAAATATATGTGAGATAATACAGTATTTGTCTTTCTCTGAATGACTTATTTCACTTAGCGTCATGCCCTCAAGGTTCATCCATGTTGTCACAAATGGCAAGATTCCCTTCTTTTTGATGGCTGTATACTATACCACTGCGTACAGACACACTGCATTTTCTTTACGCCTTTGGGTGGACACTCAGGTTTCTTCCATGTCTTGGCTATTGTATATAATGCTACAGTGGACATGGGGGTGCAGATACCTCTTCAAGATAGCGATTTCATTTCCTTCAAATAAATACCCAGAACTGGGATTGCTAGATCGTATGGTAGTTCTATTTTTTAATTTTTTGAGGAGCCTCCATACTGTTCTCCACAGTGGCTGCACAGATTTTCATTCCCACCAACAGTGCACGAGGGTTCCCTTTTCTCCACACCCTCGCCAGCACTTACCCCTTGTCTTTTTGATGAGAGCTATTTAACAGGTGTGAGATGCTATCTCATTGTGGTTTTGATTCATCTGGGGAACTTGTAATGAAAATGCAAATCCCTGAGCTCTACTCCCATCTACTCTGTTTCAACCAGTTTAGATGGGACCCAGGCCAGGGTGCGTCTAAAGTCCAAATGTGTTTCTACTGAGAGGCCAGGGATGAGAAACAGTGGTTTTAAAAGATAGAAACGTCAGTTTGCAACGAGACAGTCTCATGAGTCCTGCTCTGAGCATGGATTAGCTGTGTCACCGACCCTGAGCTACACACTCCTTTCCATCTCATCTGACTCTCGTTACATGAGGATAGCAGTGCTCACCCAGACCATCCAACGCAATGGGATGTGAAAGTGTTCCAGAGATTGTAAATAACAGAACAGCATGCATTTGCCAAGTACTCACTAAGCACATACTCTTAATACGTGATTGATGAACTTTGGGCAAATGCAAAGCACTGTTTTCAAAATCATCATGTTAATGGGAGCTGGCCTCCTGCCACGTGTGAGCCACCTGAGCACAGGTGCAAGGTTTCTGTCACCCTCCGTGAGAAGCACATAGCCCGTAGTCAATAAACGTTTGTTAGATGCATGGTTAATGGACAAATAAAAAGTGTGAATGTCAGGGAAACCAAGACCCGTTAACCTGTTTGGTGTTTTTCAAAATATCTAGCACATGGCCAGGCACACGACAGGTGTCTAAGAGACACAATGATTTAGAGCAGTGGATGGAAGAGTATTTCTTCAGTTTAAGATCTAACGTGAGGTAACCAGTCGTGTCTTTTCATCTCTGATTTCTACACCAAGCAAGCAACTATGTTTGCCCCACATAACTACTGCCATTCAGAACTAAGGAGTCAGTTTCCTAATTACCTGTAGCTCTGAGCACAGCTGAGAGAGTGTTTCTTCAACAGCAAGTGACTCTAGGAAAGAAAAAAAAACCCACACAATTAAATGGACACACACTGAAATGCAGAATTTGTTAACGGAATGAACGGAGCACAGATTTCAAGTCGGCATTGACGTCACAGAAAAAAATACAGCTTCTGTGGACTTTCCTTCTCTATTCTGTCTAAAGGGTCCTGTTTATAAAGAGGGTGATTTGGAGCCATGTGTTGACGCTAGATAAAGGTCAACATTGTTCCATGGATGCATTTCTGAGAAACAGGAGAGCCCCACGTTCACTTTGTGTGGTCCAAAGCGATTCCACATTCTGTTGTGCTTTTGCGGGTATGTAGCACGTGCAGGCACGCACACGTACACACACGTCTGTGTGACACATCTAGGACCTAGATCTGTATGTCCTTCATACAGGTGGATGTTCAGAAGTCTAGGGAAGTGGGGTAGCAGAGCTAAGACCACTGCTCAGCGCCACCAACTCGTCCCAGTCTTCCACACCGGCTACAGAGAAGCCCGCAACCTCGCCGTCTTATAGCTTGAACGGGGTGGACTCTGGCCACTTGTGGTTTCCCGGTCTCAGCTTTGCCTGTGTTTGAACTTTCCCCTAGTTCCATGAGGCTGTGGTCAGACCTTGCATGTGGCCGACGCTCACGGATGAGCGCATGCTGCCCGTCCAGCAGCTGTCCTCAGCTCTGTGAGCCCCACGAGGCATAATGCACTTTTATCACTGATCATGGCTGTGCGCTTGGGGTCTGGCACAGTGCCTGGTACACCGTAAACATTCAACAAAAATATGGTGAGTGAGTGAATGAACAAATAAATTCAGTTCCTTTGGGTTAAAAAAAAAAAAAAAAAAAGTCAAAGCAAGAAGCCAACTGCTAAGACACTGTTTTCATTCTACCCCTGAGCTAAACTGGCTCTGAACTGTGTGGGTCTCCTGTGAGTGCATCTGACCTGAAAAATTTCAACTCCAAGATCACATGCTTCAAAGAGGGCATTAGAGCTGACAAAGCCAGATGGTAAGACGGTACCAGAAATCCATGCAACAACAACAACGTTGCCCCTACTCCTTCAGCCTGTGCGCCAAGCACTGTGTGTGAGGGATCTGGGGGTCTTCTGCCCTCCAAGACCCCCAGTCTAGCGGGGAAGAGAAACATGCAAATAAATGATTGCTGTGTGGTGTGTTCAGTGTAATAACGGATAATGCACAAGGCCATCAATACTGCCAGAGCATGATTATCTCCACAAGGAAGGTCTCAGGGTGCAGGGAGGGAAGTTGAGGTTCCTTCCCGGCAGGATTGTTACTATCCTTGAATACCAGGCTAAGGACCTGGCTTCTGTTCTAGGGGCAAAGGGCCTCATTAGAGGACTTTGAGCAAAACCACAACCCACCACCTGCTGTAAATGAGTGTGACCCGATATAAAGACTCTGCCCCGGGCATCACTGAAGAACCTCTGTGCTCCTGCCTTGTTGTGCCACACACTGGGACCCTGAGCAGTCATTTCACCTCTCTGAGCTTCAGTTCCACCATCTGTCAATCAAGAGGGATGAGGCCCAACGACCATGATGTCTGATGATGGACAAGAAGCGATTCATCCCCAGAAAACCAAAACCAAATATGGTGACTACTGAGAGCTTGCTAATGTCATCCGGATGACATATATATATATGTAGAAATACCTACATATATAAATGTAGGACTGTTTTATACTCTTGTAAGTTGCAATACAGTAACTACAGCCTAATTAAGAAAAAGGCTGTAAACAGGCATTTTCCCTTAGACAGCAACTCCACATTATGTACCCATAGCACCAGGTGGGTAGTAGGTGCTTAATAAATGCTTTGTGGATGAATGAATGAGTAAATGAATGCGACTCGGGGTGCTTGCGTCCTTTCTCCCTGCATTGGCACGTCCAAGATTTTCTCCGGCTAGAGTGATGTCGAATACAAAAAAAAAATCTGAAACGGTGCTTGCTACTGTGACATTTACAAAAGCATGCTGAGTTTTCTCGAGCCCCAGTCCAAAAGAGGAAGTTCGGTCGGCTGCTGGGGTGAGTTTTCCCCTGTGCCCAGCCCCTTACCCAGCTCCATGCGTGGCAGCTCAGGGATGTCCCTCATGATGGTCAGGAAGTAGGCACGGAGTCCCCGGTAGGCGTGTAAGAGCAGGAAGCACACGTCCCGGTGCCACTTGTAAGCATGCTGCATGCAGTTGTCAGAGGGCACGTAGAAGCTCCCCTGCAGGGCAAAACAGAAACGCAAGCTGACGGCTATCCCACGCGGCCAGGTCCTGAGCAAAACTGGGAAGCGCTTCAAGATGCCAACAGAAGAGTTGGAATGTCTTCCCTCTCCCTCTGTAGGGGGAGACCACTGAAACTGGCCAAGCCTCTATCTTACTGTGTTCAAATTAAAATAATAATAGTAATAATAATATTAGACGATGGTGATGATGTGGACACAGACCTCGCAGGTTTGGGGCAACTGGATGTCACCCACTTACAAGCCTCCTTCTCTTGCCACTGTAAGAAGAAGCCATGGGACAGACTGAGGTGGGCTCCTTTTCACAGGGAGATGAGGCATTTAGAAAGACCTTTGTACTGATGGATGAATAGCACACGGTGCTGAGAAGGAGAAAAGTGCTTTGCTGTAAAATGGGAAGCAGTTGTGAGTTGCAGTTCTCAGTATTGAAAGTGTAAGAGACTGTGGATGTGCCCACGCAGCGTGAGAATGCTCTGTACATTCTACTGTGTTGGTAGCTGTAGGACGCATTACAGCAGTAGAATTCCACACGTGTCATTTGTCTGATGAGGAAAAGATGCTTAAGTCTACAGTTTACTTGGAGGCCCAGACATGATGAAAAAGAAGGACCAGGACAGTTCTGACTTTCCTGCAACCCCACTAGAGAAGGATGGCTTGGGGTGAATTTCAGGAAGGATTTGTTTTAAGAACAGAAGAAGGAAATCTCACCAGGATGGGTTTGGGCAGAAAAAGGGAGGCACTGAGTAGTAAGCTGGAGAATTCCATGGATGTAGGAATCTATTGCTCACGTGGATAAGAGGAGGGCAAGCAAATGTCTGTTCATGATCCATCCAGGGCTTCCTAGCCTGTCCTGCTGGGAGAAGCGCCAGGTGCAGTGTTGGTGGAGTTGCGTCCTCTTGGTTTCTGTGAGTTGACTTGCATAGTTGTCGATGTGGCAGCCTCTTGCTTCCTTTGTTTCCTTTTTTCTTTGCTGCCATCTAAGAGGGTTGAGTTGGTCCCATGGGGGCAGGACAGGTCTGATAAGGGTCAGGAGCCACCTGAACTCCATCTGTACCCCCAGTGGTGCCATGAAGGCAGACAATGGTGGGTATAATTATATTCCCTCTCATCACTGCATCATGATAGTTGGGTCATGGCATGCAAGGTGGTACAAATTAGGAAAACTGGATGGAAGTCTCAGGTCTGCCGTCACCTCACTCTGAGACGGTCTTAGATTCGTTCCCTGGGAGAAAGACTGCAAGACACAGATTGGCCTGCAGGAAGGTCATGGCGTGTGCTCTTGGGAGCAACGGCCATGGGAGAGTAGGGTGGGGCAGAGGGAGGAGGTACAGTGCGCTGTCATGCAGGCACAGGGACCTCAGTCGATCCCAGGGGGAGCTCTGGACCTGCAGCTGTCTGGCCTTGAGACAGGGGCCAGGTCTTTGTACCCATGCACTGACTGTCACTGGGCATGGGTTACCTCGGGGAAGAGGTGTGACCTTGGTCGGCAGCTCTCCCAGACAGGGCAATTTCCAGAGAGGGACTTGGCCATATGCAGTTGGCCACCATCACCCTTGGTAGAATGAGGAAGGAGTGATTCAGGCCTGAAGATAGAAACTGGGCACCACAGAACTCCCCGGAGAAAGTCTCAACAGCATCCTTCACTCCCCAGTGCCTCAAATTAAACCTGGCTTTACGTTATGAGGTCCCTTCTGATTTGAACATAACAGAGACATTCAACAAGCCTTGTCATAAAAAGACTTTTCCGTTTCATAAGCAGAAAATTCGGTCAGGACATCTGTGGTTGCCAGGCACTCAGGGTAACTTGCATATTCCCATTTCTCATCTTTCCTATTAAGATCAGAAGTCAGTACAGTTGTAGGAAGACCAGCAAAGCTTGTGCATAGCAGGGTGTGTGTGTTGGACTCCCCAGGTCTATAGAGCAAGAAAGAATCCACTATTCATGAAACATCTAGATATTCCCATCATACTGTATCTCAGTGGATACTTATCACCTTATAAGGCAGATATTCTAATATGTGTTCAAAATAGAATACAGATATGGTAAAAATCTCAGTATTACCAAAGGAAACACAATATAAAGTTTCCTATTCCCTAGAGTTCAATAATTTTCTTGTACATCCTTCTACAAAGCTTTTATATGCATACGCACCTATGTGTATATATGTGCGCTTATATACGTATATGTCCTAAAAGCACAGAGAGACACTCACGTTGAAAAATGCTCTGGGTATTTCTTGGCTACTCATTTTTATCGCTTATACCTTGAAGTGACCAAAGAAGTGATAGCAACTCCAATTCCCATTTCATAGATTGAAGACTGTGGCTCAGAGAATCTAGCGAGCTGTACGAGTCACTGTGCTTTGGCCGCAGCAGAAAGGATTCTCAAGTTCACGTGCTCAGTGAAGGCAGGCCTCTGTCATCTGCCATGTGTGCCTTTGAAAAGCATGGCTGGCAGAGGACAGCAGCTCCGCTAGGTCTGCTCACTTTGACATAGGCATTAATACAAGTCCTGCAGTGACTCCATTACCTGTGGCTAAGCAGAACTGAAAGCAGACAGAGGATTAACAAAGGCATCAGATCTCGCAGCTCTGAGTCCACAGCCTGTTTACCTCAAACACCCCTGAACCCTCCAATTTCTGGTCCTGCTACCTGCTCCCAACTGCATTTTCTTATCACCAACGCCTCCTTTTGACAGTGCTCCAAGACCCATGGAAGAGGGCAAGGGATCTACAAAGTATGTTATTAAGTTTCACTTTTAAGACTAGACACCAACAGCATATGGATTTTTCGAGAGAGACATAAAGAAAATGTTGGAGAATCGTCATAAGGCTGATTTGATATGATTATTGACATAATATGAAGTCTAAGTGTTAATCCAAAGAGAAATCCTAAAAACATATGGCTGGAGATTATCATAAACAAAACCAGTGCCATTTTCCATAAACACTCAACAGCACGGCTTTTAGAAAGTGAATGATTTGCCACAGAAAATCCCATTAGCCGGCCCTCCAGGCCTCCAGAGCCAGCATTGAGCAGCCAATGCCCCCCCATTAGAACTGCATGAAGTGGATTGAAAAGCCCTGCCCAATCTCCCCAGCACAAAGAAAGAACGCTTTAGCATCACTCCTTTTCAACAGTCTGGAAAGGAAACCCTAAATAATACGACAGATTCATGCAGGGTAAGCAGAACACAGGCTGTGTGTAAACTCACAACGGAAGGCTCCTGACCAGGGCCCACCCCACGGCATCATCTGTGCAACACCTGTAAAAAGGGGATGATAGTAACCCGGCTGTTAGGGTCGCTGTGTAGGATTAAACACCACCACTCAGGTAAAACACAGACTTACGTGATGCCTCAGTGTAAAGTCAGGGTGCGCTAAAAGGAAAATCTTTTTCAATTAGGACCCACCCGCTGATGGCCTCTGGAAATGGGTCTATGGATTATGTAGCTCAAACCTCAGTGGTCATCCACATAGAAACCTGCAAATGGATTTTAACTGAATGGAAGTCTTCTGGGAGCTGTGCAGGGATAAAGCTTGGTTAGAACACAGAGTCTGGAGTCAAATAGGGTCTATTCCTCGCTTGCGGACTATCACCGTGACTCGGTTGGTCCTCAACACCTGAGATGTCAGTTTCCTAACATGAAAAGTGGGGATAATAATAAAGTTAAAGTGTTTAGTATAGTGCCTGGTTTATATTAAGTACTTGTTAAATGTTAGAAGTTTTGCTTTCTCATTCATTTATTACCTAACAGAGGTACCTTGCCATTACATCAGACCTTTGCATACATGCCTCTCGAATGAGTCTGCATCTCTACATCTAATTACTGCCCTGGGCTCTAGAGCTCTATTCCAAACTGCGGATTGGATAGCTTGCCTGTTGTCACACACGCACCTTGAAAGGAGCTTATTACTGCCCCCCTTACCTGGTCCTTCTCTTCCTTCTGGTCTTGGTTAACGGACCCACCTTGCCCGACATCCAAGAAAGCCAGCGAGTTCCTCTAGTCTCCAGACTTCCTTCTCACCCCAAGAACCAGTTATGAAGTCTTGAAAGTTCTAAAATGCTCTTGCCTCTGCCCTTGTCTGAGTCTTCTCTATTGCTCACTTTAATTATTGACACATCCTTCTCCTGGGTCTCACTGCCCAGGTCTTCCCTTTCATCTGCAGCGCCACTGTGTTCCCACTGTCTACGAGATCAAATTCATATTCCTTAGCATGGCATTCAAGGCCTTGAGCCCCGATCACATCTCCTGGCTCAGCGGCTGCCTCTTGTTTCACTCCAGAGTCCACTAGCTGTTTTTCCTTCTTTTCAAGGCCTGTCCCCTTGCTGCCTAAAAGTCACCACCAAGAATCAGGTCAATGTCCTGTTCTTTGTGAACCTTCTTCAACTGCTCCCTCCTCTTGGGTCCCTCGCACATACCTCATTAGACCACAATTATTTCTGTAAATTTCTCTCTCTAACCCTCCCTGCACACTTTGAGGTTAGACAGTATGCTATTTGTCTTTGAACCTGACACACCTAGGACACAGAATGCAATGACCACATGGACAGTGAATGAATGAATGAATGAATGAATGAATTGTAGCATCCTCTAGAGGTCTTGGCAGCATCACGACAAAATGGGCTTGGTGAGCACAGCCCCAGATTGAAGGTCCAAATTACCTTCACATCCCCTGCTTAAGAACTGTGGAGCTTTCACGCAATTTTGGAATTTGGATTTGCTAGACCCCCACGATAATCATGCTATAGATATTTATGTCCTATAGAAATATACTTATTTATACTTTATATGAAATATGTACACAACCTGATCTTTACTAAGCATGCGGTAAACATTGATAACTTTTCATTTAATTCAGACACACCCATAAAGGCAAAACACATTTTTGTATAGAAATATCAGTCATCTTCTGTGTTACAGTTACGGGAGAATATGCACAGATGGAATTGGTTTGTACTATTCTGGATGTGTCTTTGAAAAAGGAATGGAAGCTCAATCAGACCTCAAAATCTAGAATTCTATTCACAGTAGCTACTGTTCATTGTATATGCCTGCTGTGTGCCTGGTACTATTTTTTTGGCCCCTGAATTCCTCTTCCTGGTGATGCAGTGAGTTTTTCATTATGATCTTTGTTTTTAACCAATAAGAAAATAATAATACAACGGCTTTAATAAACAGCTAACATTTATTATTTGACTCTATCAAATACCAGGCGTTGTTGAAGTGTTTTATATGTACTAATTATTTAATTCTTCTGCCAACCTGATGAGATAAGCACAATTATTTATCCCCATTTTATAGACTGGGAGACTGACCCCCAGAGTGATAAACAACTTGTTTGCAGGGCTCATGGCATGCGGGAGGTGGATCAGCAATGCAGACACAGTCTGACACTGGAAACCACACATTCCTAGTCTTTTTTTTTTTTTTTTTTTTTTTTTTTTTTTTGCGGTACGCGGGCCTCTCACTGCTGTGGCCTCTCCCGTTGCGGAGCACAGGCTCCGGACCCGCAGGCTCAGCGGCCATGGCTCACGGGCCCAGCCGCTCCGCGGAATGTGGGATCTTCCCGGACCGGGGCACGAACCCGCGTCCCCTGCATCGGCAGGCGGACTCTCAACCACTGCGCCACCAGGGAAGCCCTGCTTCTCCACTCTTGATGTGTTTGCAGCGTGGAGGAGCATATCCACTAGCATCATACTCCCAGCTCCGCTCTGCCCACTTATTGAGCAAAAGGTGAGTTTGGGATAAGAAACTAGGTTCTTCCCTGGAGTCTTCCTCTCTTAGTAGCAAGTCCTCCCTCAGAGGCATTTATCTCCATCACCTTCAGCCCTGGGGGAAGCCTGGTAGATGAGGTGTTCTTCAAGGGAGGCCTACATTTGTCTAGCACGGCTGTATCTGATTAAGTAAGTAGTCAATTCTAGAGTTCAATGTCCGGGAACCCCCTTGATCAAAGATGTAAGCCAAATCTCACATCTTAGCTTGAATTCTAGTTTGTCTTATTTTGTCTGATTTTCCAATTGGGTCAGCACTCAGTTAAGGGGAAGAGGGTGTTGTGTATCAGTTCCCCATCACACGCAGGAGATTTGATCTCTTTGACGATGAAGTCACTAACGTTAATACTTCCCTGTGTCATACTACCTGGGGTGCTCAGGAACAGAGGGAGCAAACAAGAAGAGTTGGCCAGTGATGGGTTAGAACAGACCAGTGGATTTCAGTCACTATTTGGAGGAATCCTGGGGGTACCTTAAGCAGTAAGAAAGGGGCAGCGTGGGCGAGGACCCCACTTCATCAGAGCTTTTCTGTTCACAGCAGCTTTATGGTGGGTTCTGCAGAGCATTCATTTGAAAAAGAAGTCCTTAGTTAAAAAAAATAAAGAAACTTTGAAAATCACTGGACTCACCTAATGCCCCTGCGTGCTCAGCGGCTCTACTGTAGTCCAGAAGACAAGCACAAATTGTGTAGCTGAAACTCAGACCTCAAAGCCCTTGTTGTTCATTGTTTTCCTTCCTGATTCCTAATTATTGTTTTCTTTCCTCTCTGTTTATAAGCCTGTTTTAAACGGCAGTTTTTAAAAAGATACTTTCTGACTCGAATTGCTCCAAAATGACAGTGAGGTATTTTTTTTACTTCCACTTTGTGGGAAAAAGCAACAGAGTTCCACAAAGATTCAGTGGACTTGGAATTACAGGAATGACCTGGGCTCAAGGGGTTAAGTCCTGCTTTTGCTGTTCCTCAGCTTCCACGCTTCTGACAGTGGCTTAATTGTCCTCCGGGCAAGAATGAGGATAAAGGGGAAATGTTCTTTGCCTTCTATAAAGTACAACAAACACATAGTCCATCAGTCTTATTATCAGTAAGAACTCCGTGTGAATCCTTCCAGTGGTGTGCTTAAGTGATGGTATTTTCTTTAGTAATTTGTTCAATTCCTAGCTAACTAAGAGATTTTGAAACTTTATTTAAAACTTTAAAACTTTAAAAAGTATTTAAAACTTTAAAAAGTATTTAAAACTTTTAAAAGTATAACTTTTAAACTTTAAAAAGTATTTAAAACTTTAAAACTTTAAAAAGTATATTTAAAACTTTAAAACTTTAAAAACTTTAAAACTTTAAAAAGTATAACTCATTAGTAATTAGATAAGTTGACATATTGAATCTGAATAATTCGTAACCATCTTGTAAGTTACTTTGATGCTTATGACGTAATCTGGGTGAATGCTGCCGTTGACCCATTTGACTTTAGAGAACTGTGTATTTATATCAGAAGTATTATGATTGGGAGCCCCACTGGGTGTCTTCAGCTCATCAGTGGGGTCAGTCCAATTCCGTTCATCTTCATGATCCTCATTACTCTATACCTGGTGCTTCCTGTGTAACTGTCATTGTGCTAAACACTTGAGCTCCAAACATTAACACACCCTGCCCCCACCTGGAAGAACATATTTTCAAGTTAGAAGAAATGGGGACACAAATGCAAAAGTGTAGTGCAATGTGGTAGGCATCATACTAGCGGAAACCTCAGGATGCTATGAGTGTGTGGAAAGGCGTAGGTAGGGAAGGTTTCCTAGAACAGGTGGTGCTGCAGTTGAATCTTGAAAGACTAGGCAAGTAGAGCAGGGATGAGGGAAGGCACTGAAACTGTCATAAACAAAGACAGAGAAGGAACAAATTAATAAAGTGCAGAAAAATATAATCAGTAGCATGCGGCTAAGGTAAATGAATCCAGGCGAGAAAAGCAGGAGATGATGCTAGACAGACAGCCTGGGGTCTGGGCATGGAGGGTCGGGCTTATCATGTTGATCAAGAATCAATTCCCAGGCACCCAGAGACACAGAGGAAATGGACAACACGTGTGCCAGTGTGCCTGTCAGTGGGGGATGGGAAGACACATGTCGAGCCCTCTTCCATGACTCTGGCTTCTCACTAGTCATTGCATCTGGCCCTCCAAACATGTAGGGAAGTTGAAATCATGATGTAAATTTGCAAAAGTCGAATGGTCCAGAGACATTAAGTAAATGGCCTGTGGTCCCATAAGTACTAAAAGACAAGTCCAGGATCCCAAAACAGCACGGCCTTGGTCTGTTATCCCACAGGGTACTATTCTGAATGCCCCAGAATCAACATCTTCTCAACTGAAGACAAGACAGCAAGAATAGGGATAAGAAAAACATCAGGAGTAAGGTGAAATGGCCATCAGATACACTGGATCAATTACGTAGCGTGTGAAGGGTCAAGCGATTAATACTTCCATCCCCAAGAGGCCAGTTCCAAGATCATAAACTCAGACATATCTGCAGAACAAGTGAGCTGTCAGTCTCAGTGCCTTGGGATGTGGTGATCACTGTAAATGTTTCTACTTCGGATTCCGTAGGGGTTCACTATGGTCTCTTAAACATGTAAAATTCTATGCTTTTGTGATTTTAATTACGAAAGGTATTAAATTCCTTTAGCTGCCACTGGGACAGGCACAGAGTCAGCATGTATAATTACTCTCCTATTTCGAGTTCTGAAGTCTCTTGGGTGAATGTGGTCCTTGTCTTTCCCCCTCGTACTTCTGGTGGGCTTTCTATATAGCTCATTCTATAGGGAACCTGGAAAGCAGACCAGAGCAGAGCATCATTGAAAACAGATCCTATGTTCTGATAGCAAACATACAAACACCCATGTGGCTCCTTATAAATCTTCTTATCTGAGACACACAGAGCACCCAGAGTCATTTCTAAGTGAGGTGAGGGATGACTGTCTCAATGTCAGATGGTGGGTACGGGCATGGGTGTGACCTGAATGAGGTGCGTCTGATCCCAGAGCCCACACTCCTGCACCACCAACAATTAATTCCGGCCTCCCCGGAGCGAACGCTGGCTCTCTCTTAGCCTCTGCAGAAAACAGGCTGTTCTGAGAAATTATTAGGGCAAATGGGAGGCCGCTGCACCAATACTGTCATATTAGAATGTTTAATTCTATGAGAAACCAGCTCAGGATACTTCCGGCTTTTATTGGAATGCCCATAGCAATCGTAGAAACCAAAATGAGTATTTGCTTAATAAGCCATAGTATTCCTAGAGCTTTTAAATCAACTCTGTAAAGTCTGTGTCATTATTGTCCTCATTTTATAGACAAAGAGACAAAGTGGTGGATCTCTCAAAGTGTCAGGAATTGAGAGCTTTCTATAAAATATTATCCAAATGTATAGACCAATAATAATCTGAACCCATTTTAAGTAAAATTTGGATTGTGTCCATGACCACGTTGCAATCAAATATTGCTGTGCATTAGTAGCTGCATTTTCCTCAGGGTTCAAGATCAAGCTGTTATATGTAAAGGCCACTAAAGCGACTGCACTAACACTGCCACACTGCTGAACCACGGTTAGACACTGGAGTTGTTTTTAATGCTGGTCTGAAGTTAACTGGCTGCTCATTATTTGCTAGTACTCTCCTGAATGCGGTGAGTACCTTCGATATGACATATAGCCCAATCTGAATTTGTGATTGTCACCTCACCGATAAAATAAGAATAATAAGGGCAATTCCCTCCAAGAGGTATAATGAGGAGCAACTAAGACAGCAAGTGGAAGCAGGGTACTTAGAAGAGTATCTGGCAGAGAACGAACATCTGACAAAGAATGGGTATTTGTATTACAGGAACACAGAAGAGGGGGGTGTGAGCCACTTTACAGGTATGGGAGGAGAGATGACAGAGTTCTAACATGCAAAGAAAGGACATGTCAGAGGGCCCAGCAGGTACAGTGGTGTTGTTGGCCATCATATCTGCAACCACACTATACAGACACTCCCTCCCTTTTCTCTGAGCTAAAGAGATCGAGGCATAGAAACAGGGGGTAAGGGGGAAACAGAATCCCATTTCCCTGCAGTCTTCCAAATACAGGTGATTTTGACTTTCAGTATTACAGACAGAGCCTTCAGATGATATCAACAGGCCATGTGAAAACTGTGTCTACCAACGAGGACTCTCAGACAATAGATTCTTTTAAGGTGACTGGAGTCACTACATCACTATGATGTAGAAAATACTGCAACATCCCACATTCGAAAATGCCTGATCTCTCCAATAAAACATTTATAGCTTTTGACACTTTGATTTTCTAGTATTTTACTTCCAGCTCTTCTTCATTAAAAGCATTTCCCCAAACTGTGCGCAATGTTCAGCAATTTTGTTAGCAGTTGGCAAACTGGATGCTTAATATTTAATCTAATTGAGAACATTACACAACTCAAACTGAACAAGCAATTTAGTTGTCAGATCATCATAAAATCCCAAACACCTTTCTGATGAATGTCTTTATTTTTAAAGTCTAGTTTGAAGAAGGCTCTGACTTAACTAAATACTATCCATCAACTCAATCGGATGCATGTAATCGGATGCCTTTAAAAATTCCCGAACAGTCGCTAAGTGCGATATTTTAAAAGCACGAGCGATCACATGCTGAGTGAAAGAAGTATGCCCTCCATTGTCAGGGTCAACCTGAATTAAAATGCTGGCTTTGCAGACTGTAACCTCTTCAGGGCTCTATTCCACATGTGTAATCGCTGAATCTATCTATCTATTAAAAATAATTTTGGAATGAGATACCATCTATAATACAAGATTGATGACATGCTTTAGTTATATAATAAATCAAAAGCCTGGTTGATATTAAGTGTACCGTATGGCCACTCCATAAATAGTAGATACAATGAATAAAATAATAATGATGATTGTTATCATTATTATAGTTATTCCTATTATTTTTATTAATAACATTTTAGTGTTAATAAAACATCATCTCATTTTTGCTCCTAATCAGATCACATTCGAGAGTCACAGGAGACAGGCAGAGGGGGCAATGGGAGAGATCAGTTACATTCTGGGCGTTACTTTCAATTTGATGCGTTCCTCTTTGTTTTACTTGGTGCCTCTGATTCGTTAAGACTTGGCTCTCTGCTCTGGCAGAAACACCTTTTGGGAATAGGATTTTAGCTCGTTCAGGATCAAACACGGAGGAGGTTTATCCCCCTTGCACACTGCTGTTTGTGGATATAAGCAAGAGAAGGGTAGATGCAAGAGGTGAAAAGAAACAGGAGTACAAAGGAGGGAAGATTCGATGAGCTCAAGGAGGAGCAGAGAGGAAGGAACAAGCTCCACTGGGCTGGAACCCACATAGAGGTGGGCACCAAGCAGGCACCACACAGAACAGGAGGGCTTGATGGATGTGAGCTTCTCATCAGCCCTGGAAACCTGTGGCCGGAAGTCTGCTCTCAACCCAGCTCACAATAACTCAACATGTGGGCCCCGTGGGTCTGTTATGAAAGCTTCTCTAATCCAGAGGCCAAAGCCTGGCCCCTCTCCCCATGGTTTCTCCTTGTCCTGACTTTAACTGCCCGGATACCAGCCTGTTCTGACCCTGAAACCAGTCTCCCACCCCAACCTCCAGCATCTGTACGCCTTCACCTTACCAAACCCATGTCACAGATGCCCTGGGGATAGACCCTTGCTGACTCTCAACAGAGATCATAGTAAGTGCAAGTTTTTCTCTCCTTGGGGACTACTCTGTCATTTCCTTTACACAAATGTTACTTTTAGTAATACTTCTACACCGAGGCAAGAGAAACTTCTTTCAAGAAGAGTTTTGGGTGGTTTTGACCCTAATTATGGTTGATATTATTACAAACAGCCATATTTTAGAATGGAGTAGAATATACATACATAAAATATTTAGCATGGTGCCCACGTCAATCCTGTATACTTTTCTTCAAGAATCATTGATCGGGTGTTGTTTCTGGGCTAGGCACTAAGCAAAATGCTCTTAGGAAATGTAAAAAGATTACTGGTACAGGATTTCTGGGTTCAAGCCCCTCGTAGTTCAGTGTGTGAGGCAGCACACAGGGATAAATGGTTTTGCTGCAGCTTGGGAAGTGCTGTGATAAATTTATACACAAATGCTACTACAGCACACACACACACACACACACACACTCACAAAGTATCTGTATCATTCTTGGGCCAGTCAAGAAAAGTGCCATGTAAGAGGTGACCCTATAATTTAAAAGACACAGGTTTTTTTATTTAAAAAAAAGGAGGATGAAAATTCCAGGCACATATGTGAAGGCTCACGTAAAGGACAACCTTTTGCAGAAGTGAAAAAAGAAAATGAGTATGGTTGTAGCACAGCATACATGTGGGGATAAGGCTGAAGACGAGTTTAGATTTAGGGCTATAAAATAAGGCAGTATGAAGGCCTCTCTTGCTTGTCATGATGATAAATGTAAGGTTCATCATCTCAAATTAGCCTAGGTGAGATACAGTAGAGGGGGGAGGGTCAGAAGACCAGAGACAAATTGGGAAGCTGTGCATTTTCCAGGTAAAAGGGCATCTGCTTAGGCAGTAGAAGAGGGCTAAGGCAGGGGTTACAAACCCAAAAGCCACTTAGAGTTTGAAGGAATCAGTCACTGATGTGGATGTAAGAGAGAAGGGATCAAAGATGATCCTGAAGTTGCCGGTGACTCACTCAAATAAGCAACACAGAAAAACTGTTTGGGTCCCAAGAGGATGATGCTAGCTGAACAGATACGCTGGTTAAGATTCAATCTCTAGAGTCCACCGGCTTGGGATGAAGTCCCAGGGCCATCATTCACAGTCTACCTGGCCTTGGGTATGCCTCAGTTTCCTTGTCTGTAAAACGAGGGAAATAGAAATTGCTTCTTCCTAGGGTGCTAGCAAAGAGTGCATCTGCTAGTGTGTGCAAAGGCTTAAGACGGGCTGGAAAAGAGTAAGGGCTCGATGTAGTTTAGCTAAGAGTAGTCTAGTAACTCACTGAAAATATGGAGTCTGATCTGAATCTTAGCCACAGAACCTTATATCTCTATGAATTCACTGCCATGATCACCAGGACAATTTACGTAGCAAACACAACACTGACCTCAGAGCCTTAAATCCAGCATCTAAGGTTTACCATATGGACAATCCCAGGTAAGCCACTTCCACTCTCAGGGCCTCAGCGTCCCCATCTATGAAAGGGGTTCACACATCGTAGGGGTGTTATGGCTGTTAAAGGAACCAGCGTGAAAGGGCTTTGGGACAGAGAGCACACTATGGAACTCAGGGATCGCGTCACCATTACTCGAGGCATCAATGTTAAGTCTCAAAGAGTGTAACTTAGGCACATTGGGAAGTTTTCAGGGGCTCTCCACTCTCCGACCTTCCCCCCTCCCACGAATGGCTCAGAGCCGACAGGCAAGGCTGGGCCAAGGTTACAATGCTCCCTGAAGCCCCCAGCAGACATTCTGGCAGCCACAAGGAGGCAGCATTTTCGTTAGAAGTTCTCTTGGGAAAGAGAATGAGATCAGCATGGAACAGAACTCCCTACGCTACCCAGAGATAGCAGCCAATGAGGCAGGGAGAACGGCAAAAGCCAGCAAGGAGTGAGAGTCACTTCCAACAATTACTAGTGGAGCAGACTCTGATGAAGTGAGAGGGTCAGTCAACATAGTACAGGCCTGCAGACCAGGAGCCGGTCTACCCCTGGATCGGTCTGAAGACGTAATTCATTCCAAGAGGGTTTCACTGACAGGTCTACTCCTGGAATGGGAGGTCCAGGGTGAGTACCAATAAAAATATAAAGGACTGTAATAGAACTTTCTACGAAGTCATGAGCAAAGATTCACCACTATTTACAACTATTGGGGGGTCACAAATAAAAGAGGGGTTATCTAATCAATTCAGGGGTAGGATTTTTCAGAATAACTTCTAATAACATTCATGCACATGGTATTTATTGAGTGCCACATGCTCACCCAGATGATGAGGGTTACAGGGTAAAGGAAGATGTGGTCTGTCCCCATAGGGCTTTCCATCTAGCAGGGAAGATTCAACTGTTTCCAGTGAGATGAGCATTGCACAAAGGGGAAAAGAGGGATCACTGAGGGTTCACACCAGTCTAGGTTCTCAGACGAACCTTCCTTGGGCAAGTAACGTTCATTCTGGATCCTGAAAGATGCGTGGGGGAAACTCAAAAAAAAAAATCTGATGTACTGCCTTTCTCACTCCTTTGGGGAAAAAAAAAAATCAGTTCCCTGTTATGTTTGCCAACAGATTCCACTTGAAGAACATAGCTGTCTCAATACTAACCATTTTCTAAAGGGGAAGAAACTGAGGCATGAGACCCCGTAACCAGTAGGCTGCAGAGCCTACACAGGCCCTCAGCTATAGAGACTACAGCTTCTTTCCTTCCCAGCTCTGTGAACTTGGGCAAATAACACAACCTCTTGGTGTCCTAGTTTCCTGATGCATAGCATAGTTATAATAACAGTAGCCTCAGAGTTGTTGTAAGGGTTACATGAGATGATCTATGTAAGTGTTGACTGTCAACGTCAAAATCATCAACATTGTACAGCACTGGGCAAAGATGCCCACTTAGGTTGTGAGTCTGGAAAATGTATCCATGATCTACGTGCACGTAAAGGATACCTAATTTATAAATGTGCCTTATGGCTAGAATTATCTGTATATCTCCAGAGACTCCTATCTAGACAACCAAATGAGAGATCTGAAAGAGCTTGTAGCTTCAGTGCTGGAAGAACTGATTTTGGAATTCCAATATCCTCCTCTATAAAAGGTGAAAAACAAGCCTGGACTTCCTCATGAGTTATTCATTGTTCACTCATCATTCGTTTACACGACAATAGTTAACGAGGCACTGGATCCAGCAGAGTTCAAGAAAGACACGGTTCCTTCCTCAGAGCTTTTGTGGTGACGGGGAGACAATGGGAATAAAACATAGGAAGTAGATGGTTACTATGAAATAACCATCAGGTAAAGACATGAAACTCACAGGCTCCTTCTAGGCAGGATTTCAAGTTCAGGGAATTCTCGTTTCTGTGATAAAAATGATCTCCCTCTTCCAGATAATAGCGAGACTATTAATGGAAAACATACTTAACCTCCACCCCTTCATACGAAGTATAACTGATAAACTCTAATGGGTGCAAATGTATTGTTGATGCAAACATGATAAGTCAGATTACTTCCAAATATCTGAGCAATGAGACTGGGGAAAAAGAAAAACTGAATCCATGTAAGTGTAGCTCTTGAGTTAAAATTCTTTTGTGCACAGGAGCAAAAATAGCAATAACTCAACTTCTATTCCTTCTCATTGTAGCTCTACTAAAAATAATGAGAAAAATACAAACAGCAGAATGAAAACAGGAGAAGAGATCTAGCACTTATTCAATATTGACCATGTGCCAATCACTTTAAATACGTTAACCGTGAGAACAACCCATGGGGCTAGCATTATGTTCTGCTCAGAACCACAACTTAGTTGAGTGCAATATACAAAAGAGAGCAATCGCTTCAGAACTGTATAGAAGTGGGTTAGAATTTTGGTTCAGGTAAGTGCTCTTAGGAAAAATGTTTGGCCTCTCAGATCCTTAGTTTCTTCACCTATAGAGTGGGTTTCATGATAAGAAATGTTCACGGATGTTAAAAAGCTCAGAAGAGATCCTGTTTGCAAAAACTGAACATTGTGTATATCACATAGTCCTTGCTCAATAAGTATCCCTCTCTAGTTTTCCTGGGTACTGGATTTCTTGCCTCCTAAAGTGTGCTACAGCTGTTGAGTCTACACTACAGAAATCCTGTTCAATGACCTGCTTCCCCCAAAGACACACACACACACACACACACACACACACACACACACACAATAAAGTGTTTCCCATCAGATTAAGCAACACAGCCAAGAAATTTCTTACCAGACACTGGCAATACGCCCTTCAAAAAATTAAACTGAACCAAACTAGAAAATAAAACCATTTATAAAATCCCAACGGCAAACATAAGTTGAAATGAGTTGAAAATATTGCAGGCGATGATAAATATCACGTGCTTACTTACCAGCTAACTCAGCGTGCGTTATGTGGGAAGATGCCATTAATAATCACACAGCTGAACACTAGTGATTTGGTCTCCATGGGAACAGAAGGTACTATCACACCACTGTTCTTTGATGGATCTTTTATTATTTCAATATTTGAAAAGTGATTTTTCAAGATGATAGAAACTATCAAACATATTCAATTATGCATAACAGTGGAGATAGCAAGTGTGGAGCTTTGGAATATTCCATTGGTCCTGTTCACTTTTCAGCAAGGAAAGAAAGGACCCTGATTAGGAGAACTGGCTGATCTTTTGGGGGAAAAGATCACAATATCCAATTTTCCTGTAATTTCTAGAAATGCTAAGCCTGGAACCTGCCCCTGGTGGCTTTCATCGTGGGGTGGACTTCCTGCCTTTAGTCATGTTACAAAAGCCCACCAGGTACCAGCAAATGCTCAGAGCCCTGTAAACTCGGGGAGAACACTCAGCAATCATATAGTAGAGTATCAAATCTGTTTCAACGTTTGAGTTGGAGATTGAGAAAATATCAAAAGAACGGTTTAAGGTAATAAATGATGAAGACCATCCCACTCTCAATTAGCCAAAACCAAAACCAAAACAGACTTGTCCTTGAAGTTTCTCTCCCTCACCCAGACCTATTCATTCTCCCTCCGAAATGCCTCTCACTCTTAACACCACCCATTTCCTGGGATCACTACCTGGGGGCAGGTTCATTCTGGATTACTGCAAGGGCCACCCATACCACCGCCTGTTTCCCTGTTTCACTCCTTCCCTCTAGGAGCTATCGGGTGACAGAGACACAGGTAGGCCTGTGTATGCAGGTGTTGGTGATAAGCTGTTAACAAGAGCTAGTACGTGGACAGCAACTTATGCAAGGTTGACCTCGTACCTTGCACTAAGTCACATGCTTGAACATATTAACACATTGACTTCTCAGCCCCAAACTACGAATTTCCCACATTAACATAATTTATATTTTACAGATGTGTTTAACTCAGGTATAGAGAGAGTAAGAGACCTGTCTAAAATTACACACACGCACACATACTCTCACTCACTCACAGGGTCAAGAACAGAAAACTGGCAACCTAGATCCAGAGTCCAGGGTTCACGGAAGATATTGTAGACGCTCAAGCAGGTATAGGATTTGAAATGCTTGGGTTTCCCAAAGATGACAATATTATAACAAGAGCCCTCTGGCACCCGGTTGGGTCATCCTCTTAGCCTGGAATCTGGAGAAGACCTGCTGGTTCATTCATACCTGCATTCTTACGAATGTAGTTCAAATACCACTCAACCAGCGACCGAAGTGCTATTCTGGGACACCGTGGAAAGGCCCGACTGTGTTCGGCTGCTAGTGAGAAACACGTAGCCAGTTGTTGAGCCTGGAGACGCTGGAACACTGCCTGGGCTTGTATTCTAACCACTGCTCATTAGCTGCTTCCTTGAGCTTTCTGTGCTTTAGTTTCCTCAAAATGACTCTAAGAATAACCTGGTTCATAGGCTGTCATTATAATTCAATGCGTAAATAAATATAAAGAATTTAGAAGCGTGTTTGGCACATCCATTATGTTGATGGTGGTGATGGTGGTGGCGATGATGGGGATTAAAATAAGTTATGTGTTTACCCCACAAGACTTCTTCGGAAACTCATTTTCAAGCCTTTTATTCAAACACCTGGTGTAGATTTCAGCTCACGGTTTACAAGAAAATAGAAAATAGAACAGTAACAACAAGAAGTACCTGCACATATATCATTGTTTAAAGTTTCCACTAAAGATTGGGGGGACGGGGATAACTGCTTCGGTCAACATTGAGTAACAGAGACCAAGTTTACTCTCCCATTTGAAATGACTAAAAATCCACATAAAATAGATGAAACAACAGTTTTCAGATACCGGGCATCAGGCTGCCTAGACTAAAAGTGAGCCCTACAACTGCCCTGACATACCGCCTGCAGGGAGTTTCCATGGCATGATGCAGGCATGTGGAATGTAAGTAAATCCTGGTAGACTCTCTGAGTTGAGGAGATTGAGCTGAGAGCACAAGGAAGTCAAGAGGCCCAGAGCCACAGGACAAAATACTGGAGAGGAGAGCAGAGCAAACAAGTCCCAAAGCTCCTCCATAGCTGAGAATAACTGGTGTAGCAACAAATCGAAGTGGAAAACCTCACTATTTACCAGAGAGGTAGAGAGCTCAGAAGGGCATCATCCTAGTAGTTGGGTAAAATTGCCCTAAAGACTTCAGACTTCTCTGGTCCTTCCTAACAAGACTTAAAAGCAAGTCTTGGCGGGGGGAGGGGGTTGGTCAAACTGACTCCAAATAAGTACATCTCATAACAAAGTTCTAAATATGTAAAATATATACAGTATTTTATATATATATAGATAGATGGATAGATCTATATCTATATAAAGATACAAATATCTCTATAAAGATATATCTATATAAATATATAGAGATATAAATAGCACTGAACATGAAAAAGGTAAATTCACCATGCCTGACATTGAATTACCAGGCATACAAAGAATCAAGAAAATACAACACACAATGAGGAGAAAAATCAAGCAATAGAAACAAATCCAAAATGGCACAGATGATCAAAAAAAAAAGAGGGGCTTCCCTGGTGGTGCAGTGGTTGGGAGTCCGCCTGCCAATGCAGGGGACACGGGTTCATGCCCCGGTCCGGGAAGATCCCACATGCCGCGGAGCGGCTGGGCCCGTGAGCCATGGCCGCTGAGCCTGCGCGTCCGGAGCCTGTGCTCCACAACGGGGGAGGCCACAGCAGTGAGAGGCCCGCGTACCGCAAAAAAAAAAAAAAGTTCTCAGCAAAGAGAGTTACAGCGAGGCAAAGAAGGTGAGGCAGAGAGTGGGAGGTGGAGACATGGAGGAGAGACAAGAGGAGCTAGAGAGAGAGAGGGGAGTTGAGAGGTGGCAGAAGCAGGAAGACAACAGAGACGGGGAGAAACAGAGCGAGCCATCTAAGTGAGGGGGAAATGAGGGACGAGACGCCTGGCTAGAGGACAAGGCAGATTTAGGGGCAGGACCAGGAAGGGACAAAGCAGGACACAAAACGTGATGACACAGGGAGATCAGCTCAGTGCTTTGTGACCACCTAGAGGGGTGGAATAGGGAGGGTGGGAGGGAGACGCAAGAGGGAGGGGATATGGGGATATATGTATATGTATAGTTGATTCACTTTGTTATACAGCAGAAACTAACACACCATTGCAAAGCAATTATACTCCAATAAAGATGCTAAAAAAAAAAAAGAAAACGTGATGACAGAGTAGAAGAGCAATCACCTACTCTACTTGTTTTTAACTCATCACAATTATAATGTATGGCTTAATGATATAAGTATTTATTTAATATATACACCTCCCCCAGTAAACTCCCCCCGGCAGTATCCTGCTCGTCCATGACAGCAGGACAACACAGCTCTTACTGCAGCCTCACCAAAGCCGAACAGATACAGAAACATAGCAAGGGGGTCAAGTTACTGAATATGTTAAAGAAGAAAAAGAGTAAGTATTGCTGTTGCTTTACTGACCAGGGCTCTGAGTCTCGGAAGTTTCACTGACTCAACTCAAGAACAAAAGCTAGTAAAGGGCAGAGTCCCATTTAGATACGGGTTTCTTTACCGCAAGTGTAGGCCACGCCTAAGAGCCAGAACATAAAATGATTCTTTTCAGTAACTCCTGCCAAGTCTTTAATTCCTCAGTGAATAGTTATGCTCAAATTATAGTTTTTATTTTCTCAGATGGAGCAGTTATGAGTACAGAGAGGCTCAGGGTGCATCTCTGATATATTTAGGAGAAAGAAACATTCCATAAAGCTGCAGGTGAGGGAGAAGCAATGGGATGGACAGGGTACGGCAGGGTGGGGACATGCCAAGCACGTGAGGCTCTTACACACTGTGGACCAGGTCTCTGCGTAGGTAGCTTCCAAGGCCAGGCACACAGGGGTTAGACAGAGTCTGCCACACTGGGTTCTCCTCTGCAGCTTTGTACTCGTGTGACGTGAGGCGAGTTGGTCCACCTCTCTGAGCCTCAGTTTCCTTGTGTCCAAATTCCAAGTGATGATGTTTAGCTCAGAGGGTTATCATGGGCATTAAATAAGATAAAGCACAGAGAGCATCAAGAATCATGTAACAATGGCTGTTCACCTAGAGTCCCTTTTCAGGGGGCACCTGTTGGTCCGAAACTACACAGTGAGGAATAGTTACTGCCCTACTGCCCCCAATACTTGCAATCTAGAATCTCAAAGTCTAGCGAGAGACTGGCTAGAAAACGAGCAGTGACAATGAAATACAAAGTTTGCAACGATAAGAATGAGCAAGAAGGGCTTCCCTGGTGGCGCAGTGGTTGAGAGTCCGCCTGCCGATGCAGGGGATGCGGGTTCGTGAGCCATGGCCACTGAGCCTGCGCGTCCGGAGCCTGTGCTCCGCAACGGGAGAGGCCACAGCAGTGCGAGGCCCGCATACCGCAAAAAAAAAAAACAAAAAAAAAGAATGAGCAAGAAGATATTTGGTGTCCCAAGAAGGGCGTCCTGACCCAATCTGGGGTCAGAGGAGAGGGTGGGAATTGGAGGAAAAAATGCTACAATCAACAAAGCCTAATTAGAATATGCAAATCACATATGTTAAAGCTTGGATAGCCTTCCATAGACATGAAACCAATCCCCACCGAGCCAGGGATCTTACTGAGCTTTCTTCCAAGTTGAGCACCTGTATGTGTGCATTATGCCAAGCTCAGAGAGGGGATGAGCTCAAGGACTAGAGTGACAGAGCCTGGGTCTGTACCCAAGTGAGTCCAACTCCAAAGCCTGTACCTTTCGGTTCATTCCAGGAGACCTCGACTCAAGGATGCTTCAGAACCACCTGGGGAGATTTTTTAACTACTGCTCTCTAAACCTCACTCTAGCTGGGCTGAATTGGAATCTCTGGAAATAGGGCTCAGATATGCATAATGTTTAAAAAGAAAGCTTCCCGGGAGATTCTCATGTGCACTCCTGGTTAATAATTATCTCCAACTGCAGGGGCAGCCCCAGGGAAAGGCTCTCTCTGCCTGTGACCTGGTATCGTGTTCAAGATTGTTTACTGCCAATAAGCTACTAAGAAGTGCAAATGTGTTGGACATCTGCTGTCTATGCCTATGGTAACAAATATACTGAGGGCTAAGAAGCCATGGAGCTTGTTGACAGGCACACGTTGGCAGCGGGTAGAGCTGCCTTTGACAAGGTAGGTTTGACAGGCTGAGCTGAACTACAGACTCTCTCGAGCCAGCTTACTGGGGGTGAATGGCATACCTGTCAGCCTTTAGGTTGGCTATCTGAATTTCCCTTTCTTCCTTTTTAATACAAGTGTACCTTTAGTCCAGAATGAGACTTGGGAAAAGGAGGAAGGAAGGGAGAGGGTAGCTAGGCTTGCAAGTGCTGCCTGCAAGTGGTCAAGAGGACCTTGATCATCTGGCTCCCAGGATGCTCTCCAGCCACTTGCTTGTGGCATCTGCCCTTCCTGGGCCAGCTAACACCTTAGACTGAAGAGAGAAGCAGGGGCCTCACGGAAGTAAGTGTGCACTGCCCTGCTAGTGTGCTGATTGGGTTCAAACCAGAACATAGCTACTTTGTGGGGATTGCTTCATCTTTCCTGCAAAAACCACATTTGCCTATGTATGTGCTCACCTGTGTGTGTGCGTGTGTGTGTGCGCACATCACACTCACATGGACAACAGTGTCACCAAAAAGTCAATCAGCCAGCTGCTATGTGTTTTCATTATTGGAGGAAGGCATTTAAAGGAGTGTCACTGGGTTCACATCCCTACGTGCTCTCTCCCAGCATTCTATCTGTTATGTCTTCCTTTTTGGTACCCTCGGCATGGGGCCTGTGAGAAACTGAGTCCAAAATTGTCACCAGCAAGGATGCCTGTTCCTGGGACTGGAGACCTTTCATGGTCTGGTCCATCTTCCACTAAACCCTACCATGCATGCTAGATCTCAAGACCACACCACAGCCTCTAAACAGGTTTTGCATGTCAGACTTCCAGTCTTTGATAAATATAGATTCCTTCCTCCAGAGATCCATAGTTGTAGTCAGGGTAGGTCAGACTGTGCTGCAGTAACAAACAACCCTGAACTCTCAGTGTGTAACACTACCGAAGCTGAGTTATCACTTATGCAAAAGTTACTGCGGGTAAGCAGTTTTTTGTGAGCAGGTGTCCTAAAAGCAGGGACTCAGGATCCAGGGTCCTTCCATCCTCGTATGCTCCCACCTTTAACAGGCATTCTCCAACATTTCCACAGAATGAATGGAAAGCATAGAGCACCATGCAAAATATTTTTAAGGTACGTGCCTTATGCATTCCACTGGCTGGAATCCAGGCATATGTCCCCAAACTAACTGCAAGCGAGGCTTGGAAAGAGATCTTCAATGTGCGCATTAAGGGGAAAGGAGATTGGTGAGAATACAGCCCAGCTCTACCACCACTGCCATCCTGATCACCAACCATCTGTTTCACTCTTCTTCCCACACCTGCAATACCTCCATACCAGCAAACAACCCGAATCTTATGGACCCACTACATCATATTCCAACGGTAGGGTTTCCTGAGTGACGGGAGGTGGTCATGACAATAGATCTGAATCGGACTCTTCTTGGTTCAACAACTAAACATCTAAAAGTATAAATTAACTGTCCTTCAGGGTGCACAACAGGAGAGGGTAACTGCCATGGGCACTCCCACTAGGAATGAAGAAGAACAGGAGACAGACATAGGTCTACAGCAATCTTGAAATCCTGCTGGGCCAACAAAGGGTAGGTAGGCCCTCTGGTTGGGTGTGGGAAAGCCTTGATGACGCACACGTTCTGCTACTATTTGGAACTCCTTGGTCCATTCCCCTGGATCCATGTAGTCAGTGCCCCCTGGCTATGCCTTCTGGGGCACTGAGGGGGCAGTGGGGGAAATGATCCCTTGGGGGGATACAGCATTCAAAGTCTATCTCTTGCTCTATAGTATCGGAGGCCCAAGGGTTAAGATTATCTCTGAATAAAGATTGTCTTGTAGACTAAGATGGTGGTTTCTTCAACAATATAATTTTCTTAAAAACCTAGGCTGTCCAGAATTCAAAACCCATTTATGATAAAAACCCTCCAGAAAGTAGGCATAGAGGGAACTTACCTCAACATAATAAAGGCCATATATGACAAACCCACAGCCAACATCATCCTCAATGGTGAAAAACTGAAAGCATTTCCACTAAGATCAGGAACAAGACAAGGTTGCCCACTCTCACCACTATTATTCAACATAGTTTTGGAAGTTTTAGCCACAGCAATCAGAGAAGAAAAAGAAATAAAAGGAATCCAAATCGGAAAAGAAGAAGTAAAGCTGTCACTGTTTGCAGATAACATGATACTATACATAGAGAATCCTAAAGATGCTACCAGAAAACTACTAGAGCTAATCAATGAATTTGGTAAAGTAGCAGGATACAAAATTAATGCACAGAAATCTCTTGCATTCCTACACACTAATGATGAAAAATCTGAAAGTGAAATTAAGAAAACACTCCCATTTACCACTGCAACAAAAAGAATAAAATACCTAGGAATAAACTTACCTAAGCAGACAAAAGACCTGTATGCAGAAAATTATAAGACAGTGATGAAAAAATTAAAGATGATACAAATAGATGGAGAGATATACCATGTTCTTGGATTGGAAGAATCAACAACGTGAAAATGACTATACTACCCAAAGCGATCTACAGATTCAATGCAATTCCTATCAAACTACCACTGGCATTTTTCACAGAACTAGAACAAAAAATTTCACAATTTGTTTGGAAACACAAAAGACCCCGAATAGCCAAAGCAATCTTGAGAAAGAAAAACGGAGCTGGAGGAATCAAGCTCCCTGACTTCAGACTATACTACAAAGCTACAGTAATCAAGACAGTATGGTACTGGCACAAAAACAGAAATATAGATCAATGAAACAGGATAGAAAGCCCAGAGATAAACCCACGCACATATGGTCACCTTACCTTTGACAAAGGAAGCAAGAATATACAATGGAGAAAAGACAGCCTCTTCAATAAGTGCTGCTGGGAAAACTGGACAGCTACATGTAAAAGAATGAAATTAGAACACTCCCTAACACCATACACAAAAATAAACTCAAAATGGATTAAAGGCCTAAATGTAAGGCCAGACTCTATCAGACTCTTAGAGGAAAACATAGGCAGAACACTCTATGACATAAATCACAGCAAGATCCTTTTTGACCCACCTCCTAGAGAAATGGAAATAAAAACAAAAATAAATAAATGGGACCTAATGAAACTTAAAAGCTTTTGCATAGCAAAGGAAACCATAAACAAGACGAAAAGACAACCCTCAGATGGGAGAAAATATTTGCAAATGAAGCAACTGACAAAGGATTAATCTCCAAAGTATACAAGCAGCTCATGCAGCTCAATATCAAAAAAACAAACAACCCAATCCAAAAATGGGCAAAAGACCTAAATAGACATTTCTCCAAAGAAGATATACAGAATGCCAACAAACACATGAAAGGATGCTCAACATCATTAATCATTAGAGAAATGCAAATCAAAACTACAACGCGATATCATCTCACACCGGTCAGAATGGCCATCATTAAAAAATCTACAAACAATAAATGCTGGAGAGGGTGTGGAGAAAAGGGAACTCTCATACACTGTCGGTGGGAATGTAAATTGATTCAGCCACTATGGAGAACAGTATGGAGGTTCCTCAAAAAGCTAAAAATAGAATTACCATACGACCCAGCAATCCCACTACTGGGCATATACCCTAAGAAAACCATAATTCAAAAAGAGTCATGTACCACAATGTTTATTGCAGCTCTATTTACAATAGCCAGGACATGGAAGCAACCTAAGTGTCCACCGACAGATGAATGGATAAAGAAGATGTGGCACATATATACAGTGGAATATTACTCAGCCATAAAAAGAAATGAAATTGAGTTATTTGTAGCGAGGTGGATGGACCTAGAGTGTGTCATACAGAGTGAAGTAAGTCAGAAAGAGAAAAACAAATACCGTATGCTAACACATATATATGGAATCTAAAAAAAAAAAATAAAGGTCATGTAGAACCTAGAGACAAGACGGGAATAAAGACACAGACCTACTAGAGAATGGACTTGAGGACACGGGGAATGGGAAGGGTAAGCTGCAACAAAGTGAGAGAGTGGCATGGACATATATACACTACCAAATGTAAAATAGATAGCTAGTGGGAAGCAGCCGCACAGCACAGGGAGATCAGCTCGGTGTTTTGTGACCAGCTACAAGGGTGGGATACGGAGGGTGGGAGGGAGGGAGACGCAAGAGGGAAGAGATATGGGGATATATGTATATGTACACCTGATTCACTTTGTTATAAAGCAGAAACTAACACAGCATTGTAAAGCAATTCTACTCCAATAAAAACATTAAAAAAAAAAAAAAAAACCTAGGCTGTCAATGCATTTGTTTCTAGTCTCTTCTATGAGCTCTTAAATCTGCTTCATTTCTTTGATTTTGTCTTCAGGTTTCTCCTAGAAACTGAATGGAAGCTGACTTAAAGCTTTCTGGGTCAGTATATAGGAGATTTGGGGCATTACTCTAATTTTTGTGCCAAGTCTCTGTCTTTTCTGTTTTCCCAAAGTCTGATACAGGTCAGTGGCTCTCCAGTGTGGCTCTCCTCCAAACAGTGTCTTCTGCTTTGTGCCACTGACATCTTAAACACATGACCTCTGGGGTCACCACTGAAAGGAAAGACAGGCCAGAGAATCAAGCAAGATGTTTTAAGAGTGGGGAAAGAGGCCTATATCGCTTCTCCTCCCATTTAAATGGCCAGAACCTAGTCCCAAAGCCTAAATCTAATTGCAAGGAAAACAGTCCTTAGGGACACCTAAAAGAATGAAGCGGGGGTTTCCCTGGTGGTGCAGTGGTTGAGAGTCCGCCTGCCGATGCAGGGGACGTGGGTTCGTGCCCCGGTCCGGGAAGATCCCACATGCCGCGGAGTGGCTGGGCCCGTGAGCCATGGCCGCTGAGCCTGCGCGTCCCGAGCCTGTGCTCTGCAAAGGGAGAGGCCACAACAGTGAGAGGCCCACGTACCGCAAAAAAAAAAAAAGAATGAAGGCGGTTTGGGACCATCTCCACAGTCTCTTCCACACCCACCCGAACACCAAGGTTCCACGTGTCCTAATTTAGCGCATCTGCAGGGGGTGGTCGCTGCTGGGGTCACACAGCACTGACATCGGGGGAAATCCCTTCTAGAATCTCCAAATTCTGGCTCCGATAGCAGTGACCCTTACACTAAGACCACAGTAAAGAGAAAAGGCCTTCTCTTTGACGTCAAGACTTCCACTGGGGGATATGCGCCCAGCTAGATGTCAAGAAAGAACCAAATGAATAACCACTATTCTGGGCAAAGTCAATTACAGGCCCTCGCCATCTATCAAGAACGGGCTGAGAGATTTGGGTCCAACAAATCCATTCACAGTGAAACGCTTTATTTTCAGTCCTTGTTTCCACATTAACACAACACTAAACGTACCTTGGCAGAGTTAGAGTCAACCCCTGGCCAACTGTCTTTCTGGCTGTAACGGTGCCCCCCCGCCTCTCTAACTTGGTCATCAGTATTTGCAGTGGTCAAAGCATCTGGGACACCACCTCCCGGATTCCCTCCTTTCCCTCCATGTATGCTTAGGACACGTGGTGGACCCTCCCACAGTGCAGATCAATGCCACAGTCAATCCTACACTCCAGCCTCAAATCACCCCAAACACCTAGCTCTGGTGAAGAGCCACCGTATTCTCAGGAAGCCTCATTCTCCTACATCTGGTCACCCACAGCTGACTTTCCTTATGAAGCCATTTTTCTGAAATAACAAATCACCTTTCCAGAAAGACTGAATGTGGGATAGAGGCTGGAGACCAGCAGAGCTGCATGGAGACGTGGGTGCTAGAGGTGGGCTGTCAGGCTGCTGTGATTACAGCAACGCCGGCTTTGGTTCAAGGAGCCCAGCCTCCCTGCCAGACACTGTCTGGGTGTTTCAGATTCATTCCACGCTCGATCAGCAGTCACCCTGTGCGGTCAGCCCTGTTATCCTTTGAACAGGATAACAGGATCCTAACAACTACCTGAGCAGCCTCACTCGTACCCCTCGCCCTCTTGGTCACTGGGTCTCAGTCTCACTGGCCAGAGCATCCTTTATCATGCGACTTTTTCTCACCTCTGGGCCTTTGCCACAGCAACACTTTTTTTTGTTTTAGCCCCACCGCGCATCTTGTGGGATCTCAGCTCCCTGACTAGGGATTGAACCTGGGCCACGGCAGTGAAAGCACCGAATCCTAACCACTGGCCCACCAGGGAACTCCCCTGCCATAGCAATCCTTTAGCTCAAACATTCTTCCTCCTCCAGGGCCACTGTCAGCTCATTGGATGCCTCTGTGCTACCAGAAAGAAATTTCCCTCCTAGGTGAATGAATTAGGGGGGGAAAAACGGTCCCTTGTCTGGGTGGGCACGACCCTATCGATGCACAGCTTGGCAAGTGGAAAGTGGGTGGGATTTCAGCCCCAACTCACCTGCTCCACCGGGCATCTATGTACAGTGTACAACTTATACAGCTGTACATGGCAGCCCTATTTCCCCCCTCACTTCTCCTGGCTGTTTCATCCTTCACATCCCAGCCTACATTCCCTTTGCTCAGGGAAGCTGCCCTGTCCCTCAGACCAGGTCAGATCCCCCCATGCAGCTTCTTTGCATTCATGACAATATTATTAAGAATTTATGTTCTCTCTCCTTTCTTCCCTGACAACAGGAAACATATGCCACTTGCTTCTATCTAAATTCCCAGACTTAAGCATGCAGTGCATGTTGGATATGCAATGAATGCTTATAAAATAAAGGACCAAACACAAAGTTTGCACATCCCGCCTCAGAGCAGGTGTCTGGAACTAAACCTTATGCCCTTCCTCCCCTGCCACCCTCCTTCTCTTAGCAATATTACCCCACTGCTGGTTCTTGGGCAAGTGAGCGACAGAGACGATTCTCTGAACTAGTAGCCTGGCAGGCTGATGGTGTGTTAGACATCATGTAATGGGAACCTGCCCAAGGGCCCAACTCCCTCTTTCCTGACCAGGCAATGTACAAAGCCTCGATCTCTTTCAGCCCCTAATTTCCTTGATGTAGACTCCCCATGACCTGTCATGACACCCACAAAGAGGGCAAAGGCAGGCACATGGCAAAGACCTCTGGACACTATCAGCTCGCTCCTGGGTTCCTTAATTCCTTTTTGCTTAAAACTCCGGTTACTGATCAAGTCTATCATCTGTCTGTTTCCTCAAGGGCATGACCTGGGTTTACCCTGGGAAAGGGGGGTAAAATGTGCTTGGAGTGATTTAACTGTGAGTGTTGAGATTAACGACTATGCCCTCACAGAATGCTTTCAAGTGGAACAAAGAGACTCATTAGACAATCATTACATTTAAGCAAAATAAGAGAAGTATGCCCAAAGTGCAAATGTAGGACAGACAGATTAGTGGCTTAGGGTTATCTGGGGTGGTCAAAGAAGGCTTCACAAAAAAGGCAATGACTGAATTGGGTTTTGAAGGCTAAATAGGAGTTCTTTGGGTGGGAAGAGTGATGGGAGAGGGTCAGAGAAGGATATTCTGGGCAGAGAGGATCACATATATTCCCTTCTGTGAGTTAAACACTCATTTATTCAATGTAAAAGCCTAAATTAGGGTCGTCCATTAGGACCCTTGACAGACAACTAGTACATCTACTTAATTTGCAATCTCTCCATCCTACTTCAGTTGCAGCTCTGACATCCGTTTATCTTTCCACTCTGCTCAACTCACCTCTGTGTTGCCCAGGCAACTATTCTACTCTTTCCTGGACCACTGCAACAGCCTCCAACCTTGCCTCTCTGGCCTCAGCCCTCTCCTTCAATCAGTCCCCTGTACAGCAGCAAGAAAGATAACCCACCCGATTGTGCCAATCCCCTGCTTGTAATATTTTTGTGCCTAACCTAGTTCACAGGGCTCCTAATGATCAGATCACTGGTGACCTTCCTGGCCCCATGTCTGTCCACAATGACCTCCCTGGAGTCCCCAGATGTGCCACGCCCCTTCACTCCCCGCCCTTGGCCCTGCTGTAACCCTTCCTCACCCCTCCCCTCCCCTCAACCACTGACAATCCATTTATTAGACTCAGATTAGAGATCCTTCACTCTGAGAAGTGTTTCCTGACTACATCCGACTTCATTAGTGAAAAATTGCCTTTATTCCACATTGCCTGCTTTCAGATGTCTTGTCCCTCTCCAAAGAGTCTAGGCAGGATGGGGGATGCCAGGTAGCAAAGATGAGGTAGGTGCATCCCTTCCCAGACTGCCCTGCGACCTTCCTTTATGCTTCACTAACAGACCCCTATCCGAAGACCGACCCCCTGCAGTGTGAGGTCCTCCTCTCTCTCTAGGCTGTGCTTGTCTAATTCATCACGAGGTCAATGAAAATAGGTGCTCTATAGAAACATGTTAAATAAAGTAATAAACCAAAGCTTCAAGCCAAGGATATTCTCTCTAAAACAGGAAAGATGGGCCAAATGACTTCAAAGGTTCTAAAGGTACTGATGTCTAGCCTTGGAAGATGGAGGGCTTGGGAAGCCACTAGTCCATGGCAAGAGATGGATCTAAACCCAGTCCTGCACCCTGTTACCTACTAGCTGAAAAATCGACTTAAATTTCCTCCTGCAGAGAAGCCTGCCCTCAATCACCCTGATAATCTTGAGACCACCCCGTTACATGTTCCAGCAGTGCTACAGCACTGTAAATGATTCTTTCTTAATGTTTATCTTCCATGAAATTACTTTTTCAATATTTTTTTTCTGGCAAAATTGTAAATTCCAGGAAACTAGGGATGGGGCTAATTTGTTCACGATGACTTCACTCATCCTCCCGCTTGAGCATTAACTACAAGCATTGTCTGAAAAAGCGCATGAGGAATGGTTTAGACTCAGGCTCCTCAAAAACAAATTATTATTATTTGCAAAAAGGAGCACACTTTAATATAATTATTGATTCAAGAGATACCTGGATTAAATACTTGGTGCGGAGTGTGGCAGACACAGCCCCAACGCTTACAGGAGGATTAAAGGAGACGAGCAGGTGAGAAATGATTCCAAGTGGACAGAAAGCAGGGGTCAGACTCAGCATCCCTGGGCTCACGCCCCAGCCCTGCCAGGGACCGGCTATCTGACGCTGAGCAATTTGCTGAAGTTATTAGAGCTTCAGTTTCCTCAACTGTATCGTGTGAATCTAGGCAGGGAGCTGAAAGGGAGCATAATGAAAACACCCAGCGCAGAGCCTAACATGAGGGAGTGTTCGATATATTTAGCTGATATAATTATGCTAGAAGGTAACTGTGATTTGCGGTGTCACCATCACACCATCCCTGGGGGAGAGGAGACGGTCGGGAGACAGGGATGCTCAAAGGGGGAACCACCTTTCCCATCTTGAATCCCAGGCAAAATTCACAAAGTGAGCGGGTTTCTTCCTCTCCATTAAGACAACAAGAAGAAACAGGTCAGAGTGGTGCAATGACTTGTCCAAGCTCTCGTAGCTCATCCATGGAAGAACCTGGCCTTAGCCCTACCGGGTCTTCTTCCTCCAAATCTGGTGATCTTGCCTGTATGCCCTGCTGTGTCTGCATCTTGTATTCACTTGGTACGTGTTCACTGAGCGTCTGCCGCGCTGGAACCTGAAGATGCAGTGGGGAAACGCAGGGCAGTCTGGGAAGGGAGGCACCTACCTCATCCTTGCGAGCTGACATCCCCCATCCTGCCTAGACTCTTTGGAGAGGGACAAGACGTCTGAAAGCAGGCAATGTGGAATAAAGGCAATTTTTCACTAATGAAAAGGGTGGTGCCTAAATAAGCAATACTACAGGCTTTTGCATGAAAAGCCCATTTCCACTGATTTATCTCCTCTTTTAGAAATGACCTGTGCAATCATGTTGGATCCATATGCAGATGGATGCAATATACCACATAGAGAAAGCCCATCATAGCCTGTGCACCATTTAGCAACCTACTATTTATTCCACAGGATTTTAGTAAGTGAGAAAATCATTTAAATGAGAAATTTACAACTATTTAATTTTAATGGAGTGGGAGAACACAACAGCGTTTGCCATCGTACTTCCCAAAGTAACAGAAGGCATTAAATGCAGTTTTTGTGAAAACTATAACCCATGCTTTCCTTTAAGTAACTACTGTTTTCCTGGTAACTTCTGGTCCTTCCTCGGGTACTTTAACCTTAGAGCACAGCGTTCACACGTTTCAAACAGCTGCTGTCTGCACCCTCTGAAATCCCTTCGGTTTCATTCACAGACAAATATCTGTGGAGCACACTCCATGTGTAGGTAGCACACTGGTGAAATGAGTTTTGACAAAGCACACACAGGGCCAGAGCGCTGAATTGCAGGTTTGCACTTTTGCATTTGGGGAAGTTATGTGAGTTCACCAGACTCTGCTTTCTTATGCCCATAATCAGGAAACAAAAACCAAGGAACAATCATTGTTCTCGGGGCCGAATTATGACTTTTGTGGGCCCCAGGCACTTTCATCCACTAAAAAATAGATTTAAAATTATGTTTGTATGATTGCACTGATACGAAGATTAATATAATCCATATTGGATTATATCCATCTTTTGGTTCTGATTTTAAATGAAATTAAAACATTTCTGTTGGCCCCTGAAAGTACTCTGGGCCCTCAGCACTGAGCCTACTGTGTCTGATGGCTAAGTCATCTGTGGTCACATCTTATATAAGATCAAGAATCTAATGAGATCTCAACTCACCTCATCTGTCCCTCCAACATTAACTGAGCACCTACGATGTGCCAACAACTCAGATGGGCACCAAGAGCAACAGAAATGATAACATTCCACCAGGCAGGTCAGGCAGCCAGTTTCCTTAGTGCTACGTCACAAATTCCTCATACAGAGCCTGAGACATAGTAGACGCTTGATAATTATCTGATTAGCCACCAAACCAATGGCAGTGTCTCTACCTACGGAGATGTCACCATCCACAGTCAACCTAATGATGCGTTAACAGTAATAATGAATGTCTGTGTCTCATCCTCATGACTCCAGATCCTCAAGAAAGGAAGATGCTGACAATAACAAGCAAGCGTATGTTTAAAGCAAAGGGCAAAGAGCAAAGAACCCAATAAAAATGGAGCAGAAGGAAAACGAGGAAGCGCATGCCTGGGAGAGGGGAGATTTCTGCTTGGAAGTCAGGTCCGTGCCTCACTTTCCCTCCCACCTCCGTGCTCACCAGACCCACGCCTCCCATCAGTGAGGGCAGGGCCGTCACGCCACAAGGCTCAGCACAGAAGGACTTGCAAAGCCAGGTCCTGTGTGCGCATGCGCTGTGTGAGCATTATTCCCTTCAAGGAAGATGCCGTTCTTCAGTTCTCGGCAATCTGACTTAAAAGGGAGCTGGCATTTCCTCTCAATGACACACGTTCCTCTGCCTGGGGAACCGCCTTCTAAGGGGAGCAGAGGATGGAGGGACTTCACTTTGGTGGCCAAGGTATTCATCTTGGGCAGTCATCTGCTCTGGCAGCACGGTTTCTGTGATCTCCACAGGTGAGCACAGGACTCGGGAGGCTCAGAGCACCGGCGGGAAACAGATCTGTTGGAGAGTTAAATGCCTAACCACCTGCATACGAGGGCTTTCGTGCTCTCGCATATTCTGATGTTCTCAGAGTCCACGATCTCAGACACTCGTTCATTGAACAAAGGCTTCCTGAGCACGCGCACTGAGCCAGGCACACGCAGGGGAACGAAGCAGAAAAGCACCTGCCCTCGTAGAGCGGATGAACCAAAGCCCCTTCTTTGGTTGACCGTCAATCTAGTGGCTGATGACGGGTAGTGGGCTGGCATCGGGCTGACTGAGTTAAAACGCCAGCTTGGTCCCTGCCCAGCTGTGTGACTTTACAGATGTGGCTTAACCTCTCTCTGTCTCAGTTTCTTCAGCTGTCAATGAAAATAGGAAACTTTTTTGTGGACATTGACAGAGTCCACACGCAGCGGTGGTTTAACAGAGTCCCTCGGTGCAGAGCAGGTGCTCAAAAATGTGATTTCAAACGATCAGCATCACACTTTTCACACGATCGTGGAATTCAAAACTTTTCATTTCTCCTTTGCCTCACACACTGGATCTCATGACCCATTGAGGGTAAGGACTGAGTTTTATTTGTTTTAGCCCCTGCAGCACAGAGATGCTAGCACAGAGTAGGGGCTAAGTAAAGGACTGGCAGACAGATAAAGAGACAGACACACTGATGCTCCTGCTGAAGAAGCAGAGCTCTGAGAATGAGGAGAGTTCTAAAGTCTGCATCTCTCCACCACGTGGCCATTCCTCCCCCGGGGAATTGGAACAACCCCACTTATTTCATTCAGTGAGAAGGAAGTGGGTGTGCAGCTTCCCTGGACCGAGAAAGGGATTCTCCTACTTTTGAGTCACTGGATTCCTGATCTTCAAGAAGAGTCTGTCAGACTCGGAGCATTGATTAAATGTGATGGTTAATTTCTCATGTCAGTTGGGCCCATCTATGGCACCCAGATAGGTGGTCAAGCATTATTCTAGATGTCTCTGTGAAGGTTATGTTTCAGAGGAGATTAACCTTTAAATCATTAGACTCTGAGTAAAGCAGATCACCCTCCACAATATGGGTGGGCCTCGTCCAATCAGTTGAAGACATTAAAAGAAAACAACTGATGAACGCAAGACCCGCCCTCCCCACCCTAAAGAAGAAGGAAGTTGGCCATTTGGTCAGCAGAAGGCCTTTGGACTTGAACTGTAACTCTTCCCTGGGTCTCCAGCCAGCTGGTCTGACCTGCAGGTTTGGACTTGCTGGCCTCCACATTTGCATGAGACAATTCCTTACAGTAAACCTGTCTGTCTCTCTGTCTCTCTGTCTCTGTCTCTGTCTCTCTCTCTTTATATATATGAATATATGCACAGGCATATTATCCTACTGATTCTGTTTCTCTGTAGAATCTGAATGAATACATCAAGCATACGTCGTGTCCCCAGTTGTACCAGGCAGTGTCAGGGGTATCACAGTAAAAACAGCATAGCAAAGACTGAAGGAGGCCTCCAGCACGATCTCATCCAATCCTCTTTCTAGACATTGAGAAACTGGGGCCCAGAGAGGGCAAGTATCTGGCTCAGGGTCACACAGCAGGGTACAGCCAAGAACAGGAAACATCTAAGATCCTTCGTTCCATGTCCTATCCACAAGATAACGCTGAGGTTCTTGTAGTAATGTTTGATTTCATTACATGGATAACTTCAAAGAAAAATAAGACCAGCAGAGGATTTTATTGTGCCAAGCTCTCCGCTCCAGGCTTTTATATGCTTATTTCATTTAATCTTCTCAGCAACCCTGCAAGGCAGGCATTAGTATCCTCTTTGACAGATAAGCCATGAGTGGGAGAGGGAAAATAATTCCCCCGGGGCAGAGCTGCTGGCTTTCGGGGAAGGGGACCGTAAGCTCTGGCTCCAACCTTGAATGTGAAGCTCTCCCTGCCTAAGATGCTGCAGGAAAGAGCAGGGCTGCAGGACCAGAGGGACCTGGGCTTACGGGAAACGGAGCGTGACACGTCACAGCAAGCCTCACCTCCCCATGATTTTCCAGGCCAATGGGCTCATTTTGCTGTGAATCTCTGGTTTCTGCACATGTCTCTGCACAGAAAGGCTTATTTTGAAGGGAACACCTGTTCTCTAATCGCTCCAGCGGATGCTGCAATCTGCGTGGACTTCGATGTTATTTGCTACTGCGCTGGGCTTCTTGGGGATTTGGGAGGCACAGCCCCCAAGGGAGGCGGGGGAGTGGATTTTGTTCTTTGCTTGGCAGCCCTTGCCAGGTGGGAAGGCACAGGATGGGCACGAGGCTCTGAGCCTGCATAACTGGATGGGACCCAAATGGAAAAGGCACAGGGAAAGAATCAGGTCCTGAAAATACCCCACTGAGCTGCGAGCAAGTTCACCGCTGAGCATCCACAAATAAGCTATTTTATCTGACTCTGGTAAAAGTCAGGTACATCTTCTTTGACACACATCCCCCAGAACAGCTAAGAAAAGAATGGGGAAAAAAATTCTGCTGTACTGTGTGCCCGCTATGGGTCTATTTCTATACTGTTTCTACACAGACTAAGGCCTAAAATCCCTTCTAAACTATAGGTATTATCCCATTTTAGAGTTGAGCAGCCTGAGTTTTTACAGGGCGAATAGGGTCGTCCACGGCACAAAGCACTGAGCAGAGCAGGTATTCGAAACCAGAAGCTTCTCTCTGCCACATCACTGCCACATCTTCTCTTCAGATGTCACCGAATCAGATAGGCTGAAAGGGTCTACAGTGTTCCCTACCCCACCCCATGCCAGGTCCAGGGTTTCTGCCAAGGGCAGTCCTGCTTGGCGCCCACATGTCCATGGAGGTGTCTCACTCTCCTGCCCTCCCGCCGCCGTCTGTCTGCTGCCGTGTTAAGGCAAGGAACACCTTGCGGCTCAGCCCTCTCGCCGCTCAGAGTTCTATATAAACACGACCATGCACTTGGATCAATCATTCGCCCAACACACATTTCCTGAGCACCCACTATGTGTGCCAGGCATGGTGCTGGGCCCTGAAGGTGTGGAGCTAAAGGCAATGGCCTCTGTCCCCAACCACTCGGAGCCCAGTGGAGGAGATGCCTAGAGTTGACTGTGGTGAAAACATTTGGGAGAGGGAATTTCTTGCTAGGAAATCAGAGAGTGCTTCACGGAGGTGGTGGCAAGTGAATGAGGCATGAGAGGCTGTGCAAACAGGAAGGAACAGAGAGTCCCTTCAGGGCAGACACCAGATCACCATCATCCCCATATGCTCCTGTGGCCCCAGCAAAGGCCCTTGTCTTGGGATGTAAGTGTCAAAAGATGCTTTGAACTGATCTATGACCCCTGATGTTCCAAACCATGTTCCCTGGAAAACCGAGTCTGAACTGGAGATTTTCACGTGGATCTACTGGGGAGGCTCTTGGAGCCAGAGGAATGAGAAGTAGGACTGTACAGACGGAGAAGCTGGGCTGTGATTTGGTCCCAACAAAGCCTTCAGTCAAGCTCCGGCAGGTCTGGAGCAGGGACTGACCTGCGGCAGGGGTCGGGGGTGACCTAGGGGGGGCACACAGCAGCCCCTGATGAGGAAGGGTCTGCGCCTGGCCTTGGGGATACAGAGGGAGCAGGAAGTCCCTGGCTTCCATCCCTCCCCATCCCATCCTGGAGCCCTGAAGCCGTCCATGCGCACAAGGTAATAAGGAAATGCCCACCCCTGCTGGCTGGGTCTCTGCTTTCCTCTCCCTTGCTACTGTCCCCAGGTCCTTTGCCAATGCTCAGGACGCTGGTTCCTAAGGCTCGGTGGTTGCCGGAGGTCCTGCATCTACAGGAGTCCACCTGCACAGCAGTTCTCTTTGGCTCTAAAGTCTGTGCCCTCCTGGGCACAGAGCCCAGTCCTGGGTTCAGGTCCCCTGTCCCTCAGGAGGGTCTTGGCAATTTTCTTCTAAGCTCCACTCCTGAGAACACGTGACACAGCCGCCAGGACAAGATGGAGACTTGACGGGGCCGCTTTTGCGGCCAGGCTTCCTGGTTGGGCTCAGAGCTGGGAAAGGTGATGTCACAGGAGAGCCAGCTGAGTGTAGGACCTGATGTGCTGGAACGTCTGAGGACAGGGCTTGGCTGCACAGGGACATGCAGCATCTCTTTTGGGGGCCGGCTGAGTGGGCAAATTTTCCCAATTACGACACGAGTTGTATGACGGTTAACTGTGTGTGTCAACATGACTAGGACACCAGATATTTGGTTAAAAATCGTTCTGGGTGTGTCTGTGAGGCTGTTTCTGGATGAGATGAACGTTTCAAAGAGCAGAATGAGTAAAGCAGATCGCCCTCCCCAGTGTGGGTGGGCAACATGCAATCCATTGAAGGTCTGAGCAGAACAAAAAGGCTGAGTGAGAGAGGGTTTCTCTCTCTTCCTGTCTTTGCACTGGGACATAGGTTTTCTCCTGCCTTAAAACTCAGACTCAGGGACTTCCCTGGTGGTCCAGTGGTTCAGAATCCGCCTTCCAAAACAGGGGACGCAGGTTTGATCTCTGGTCAGGGAACTAAGATCCCACATGCCACGGGGCAACTAAGCCCACAGGCCCCAACTAGAGAGCCCGTGTGCCGCAACAAGGATCCCGCATGCCGCAACTGAGACCCGATGCAGCCAAAATAAATAAATAAATAAATGTTTAAAAACAAAACAAACGAACAAAAAAACTCAGACTCAGATAGGAGTTTACACCATTGTCTCTCCCACGTCTCTAGGATGCAGATGTCACATCGTGGGACTTTTCATCCTCCATGATAGCATGAGACAATTTCTTATAATATAGAAGGGAGATGCATAAATGTCTCGTATCTATCTATCTATCACCTCTTATTGATTCTACTTCTCTGGTGAGCCCAGACAAATACAATCCGGTTATTTCTGAGCAGGCCCCTAATAACAGCAATCGTGTATTGGCTCAAAAGAAATACAGAGTAATGCTGTAGATGCCTACAGCCCTGTGCATCACAGAAGTGTAACAACAGGTGTTTCTTAGGAAGAAGGACCAAGGGGAAGGACAGGGTACGCATATTTACTGAGCACCTACTGAGTACCAAGTACTGGTCTAAGCACTTTTTATCCATTACAGCAACGAATACACATATTATCCTGTGAGGTTATTAACTATTAGCAACCCCACTCTACAGGTGGGAAAACTGAGGCTCAGAGAAGTAAGCAGATGAAGGATCGAGCCAGGTTTTGAAATGAGCTTAATGTGAATGGGCTTTTGAGGTTCCACACGGTCCGGGGGATGCCCCTCACAGCACATCCCATGACCTCCACGGAACCATCTCCTTCGAGTTACCATATGGAAGAGGTGCCATATGAAGACGCTACTCCCTGCATCAACCCTGGGGCCTGGCACTGGGAATACGTTTGATGAATGCAGCAGCCATCAAAGAAGGGATGGATGCATCGATGAGAGGAAGGGATGCAGGGAGCAAGGAATCTCTACCAGAGACATTGGAAAGGAGCCGAAATCTCATAGAACAGACGCAGCCTGCAAAGTGAAGGCCTCTGCCCCCAGGCAGACATTACCTCTGAGGAAGTCGGCTTGCAGTATCCAGCTCCAAAGACCAGGTTTTCCAGGGAAAGGCTAGACTGTTCTGGTCCTGTATCTGGGCCGCCTTTCCCAAGCCAGGAGCCTCTTCCTGGACGAGTAAAACTGAAAAGAAGGGAATAGAAAGAATTGCAAATTTATATAATTTTTTCTAAAAGGATGTGAAGAAAGTGATGGGGCCATTAATTCAGCCCCTTGATGCTGTTATCGGGGAGCCTATGAGATAAGCCATTTCGAAGAAGTAGCTCACCCTCGAGGGATGCTTGGGTGGGACTTTCTGATGCTGCCGTGACAAGTGGGTGCAAGTGGCATGTGAGCCTGGAGGCCAAGGATGACACACATCCCACTATGGGCACAGAGAAACGCCCCCTAAATGCCCACAACCTGCCTGCTGAGACTCACTGAGGCAGAAGTTACTTAACCACCTGGGCAGGTGGGACGGGCTTCTGGCCAGAGGCCAAGGGGAGCCCCCACCTGACCTGGTCTGAGCCCTCCCCTCTCCTTTCATTGGCATAACCCGAGCGCGATCCCTCGACCCCCAACCCCTCCCTGAACCTCTGTTCTTCTGTGGAAGAGCGTAAAACGATACCCACCTCCACGACCCACGTGGGAGTCTCATAGGATCGTGGATGTCAAAGACCCTCACTGCATCGATGCTACTTAGAAACACTGTACCTGTTCCCAGACAAAAACACAGACCCTGCCCAGCGCTGCAAGTCATCACAAGATCCACCGGCAAAGTATGTCTGCAATCGTCAACTTTCGGATCAGAGGAGATTCGAAAAGTCTGCGTGAGCTGAATTCACCTCATTTGGGTTTATGATCATTTCTCTCTCCCTCAACCTTTTCGATTTTCACCAATGGATCTATCGGTAAAGTCTACTTAAACCTCTTTTCCCTTTCTTTCAGATCCCTTCTATTAAACACCCTAATGGTTAATTGTCATGTCATATTGTGAACATTTTTTTACGGGCATGTCTAATTCCCCCAGGAAGAGTAAAAGTCTCCGATGGCCAAGAGGGTCTTGATAATACAAAGCCTCAGATGGCATTACCTCCATCCTAGGTGCTCAAGAAATATTTGTGGAAGGATTGAATTTACACCTTCCAGAGTAAAAGCTTGATGGGGAAATAAAGCTAACGTTGTAATTTGGTTTAACTCATTTATTCAAATACTTATCGGGCTAATGCTATATGCCAGGCAGTGTGTGAGGTACTTGGGTGGCAAGATGGTTAAGGCATGGTCCTCAGTGTAAAGACATTTGGGTCTAGAGAGGGAGGCAGATGTAATATATACAATGCGGGTAAACTCAGGCCAGTGAGAACAGAAGGGAAGTTTACAAACCAAGCTGGGTGAAAGGGATGAACAGCTAGAGGTGATACTTAAGCAGAGTATGTATCGCCAAGTGGTTAAGAGGCAACCAGTAGAGCTGGGCTGCCAGGGTTGAAATCCCAGAAGCAGCATCTGTCAGCTCCGTGGGGAAAGTTTTAAACTTCCCAGTGCCTCTGTTTCCTCGTAAGTCAGAAGAATTGATACCAGCACCTTAACAGTGGGGCTGTTTGAGGATTCCATGAGCTTAGCCACATACGCCTTTAAATACCATGTCTGGCAAGTAGTAATGATTCAATAAATGCTAGAAGTTATTGGCAATAATACCACAAAAATAATAAAATCTAATATAACCATTATATTTATATAGCTATTTTGAAAATACCACAAATACAATCAACTCTAATAAAATCATTTCTCCCATTTGTTTAGAACTGAGATTCGAAGCAAGTCTACAGTTTAGCTAGAAAATGGGTAAAAGGAACATTGCAGAAGAAATGCAGAATATGTATAAGAGCAGCAATGCTCATGGCACGTTCAGGGGACCGACTGTAAGTTAGTCACTAGAATAACTCGCTATTTGTCTTCGGTGTGGCCTTGAGTAGCTGAAGCTCTCAAGTGAAATCAAACTGTACCCATCTGAGAGTTAAACATTGAGAGTTGAACAGACCTCAGTCTGTTTCAGGGAAGGTGAAGGATCTTTTGCGGCTAAATTTTCATGTCACACCTGCTTCTTCCTGGCTGGATTTAACAGTTGCCGCTGAAACTGCTTTTCTGGAAAAACTGGAGCTTGCCCTACTTGACAGGTATTTCCCATAACCTTACAGTGTTCCCAGCCACCGTGAACGAACTCATAGAAATGCTTCCTGCAAAATCCAGAGAACAGAAGGCAGTTCTATTTTTACCCCCATCCCTGGAGAAGCCTAATCTCTCATGGTGAATTTCTATCTGCACTGCTCTCCAGCAAGGTGGTTGCAGACAAACCTGTAAAGCAGTGTTTCTGTCAGGAGGTTAAACTTTCTATGCAGAGTGTCTAAAATAGCCCCATTAGCGAGCAGAGCCCGGGACGGAGCTCAGCAAGCAGACAGGCACAGCGACTGGCAGAAGCACATCTGGTCACATAGCCCGGCCAAGGTCTCATTTCCTTCTCTTTGACCCCAGCAGGGGATCGGGACCCCTACCCAACAGTGAGTGGGGACCGGAGTCTCCACCACATGCATTTCAACCCCCAGCACTGAAAAGGGACATTGGGAAAGCTCCCTTCCAGAAACTCCATGCTGCAAGATTGCATCCCCGAATATCCCTTTGCCCACGTGTGCAACCCATGCCCCCATGCATGTGGGAGGTTTGAAGTGAGCTGATGTCCACATCTGGTGATTCCAGGTGCTTGGAGGAAGACACCCGGGCACAGTACAATGTGCTCATTGCTGTCGGCTCTGTCCCTCTGCTTAAGTCATTCAGAGAACCTCAGTGCTTCGTGGGACCACGGAGATGCTCCGGGACAATTCACTGAAGGGCGAGCACAGGGCCACTCAGGTGGTCCTATCGTTGAACAAATAGTTACTGGAGGAAGGGGCAGAAAATCATGCGCCTGGCACTGTCCTCGTGTGAGAGTCACTAAAACCTTAAATGGACGGGACCCACGAGCGTCCCTGGTTTAGGGATGAAGACTGTGTGTCTCAGGGATGTTAGGTGACTTTTCAAATAAGACAGGGTTAGAAAAAAGCCAGTTCAGGTGAAGGCAGCAGGTCTCACCCATTCAGCACCAAGGTTCCCTGCCGGTGTCCTCCTGACTCCAGGGGCACCCACTCCAACATCCCTGCCCATCTCTCCACTGCCCTGCAGTGAGGGCTCAGAGCCTAAACCTGCAGCCTGGGGGAAGCTCCTCTGGCCTGAGCTGATCTCTCCTGGCCAACTCTCAGCATCTCAGCCACACGGGAGACTCAAGTGTAACAAGAAACCCAAGGCACGCCCCTCCGCCTCCCCGTAACAGCAGGGCTCGCAACCTCATACCTGATCAGGGGCTGTTGCAGGGCCACCAGGGCAGCGTGGATGGTCACCGAGATCACCGACAGGTGGAAATAGTCGAACATGACGGGGACCTGGTGATGCAGGCCTCTCCGGGGGTGGAAGTGCAGGCCCAGAGCACGGCTGCTGATCACGGGGACCCCGGCCATGTCCCGCAGCCTGGAAGGCAAGCGAGTGACTCACATGAGTGGTGGCAGGTTGTCCCTGCTGCCAGCCAGGTGGGTCCACAAGGCAACCTCGCCCACGCACAAGCACTGTGCCTGCCTCGGCTTACCCAATTCCTGCAAATACTCTGTTAGGTAGAAATTGTTTTCCCCGTGATGGGCAAATGAAGCAACCGAGGCTCAGAGAGGGAAGAGAACTCGTGGGACGTCACACAGCTGCTATGCAGCAGAGCCGGGGCTCACACTCTGCTATTACCGACATGGAGCTCATCTGTCAGTGATGCAAAGATGCCCAGACACTTTTCCAGGCTCAACGGGGAAGCCCTCCCAGACCCCCATTCCCTGCTTGCTCTTGTATTTCCCCCACAGATGCCCAGCACAGCACTTCCTTTGTACCTCTGTGTTTTCTACTAGACTCCTACCTCTTAAGGGCAAGAACTGTGACTACTTCATTTTTGTATCCCTAACACCAAGCTTAGAATCTGGCATATTGTAGAAGTCAGTAAAATATTTCCTTATTAAAAGGGATATGTGACTGAATGAATAAATGAATGACCCCCAAAGAATAATAAAGAGTCTGATCAACTTCATCAAGGACGCCTCTACCTTCTCTCTAGCGTTTTGTAACTGCTATGTGTCTGATTCCCAAGAGATAAGCCAGCTGGTAAGCAGAGCCTAACAGAGTCTTTGGTTGTAAAAATGGGGCAGATCTTCGTCTAAATGAAAGCCATCCAGGGCTCATCTCCTCCTCTGCACACCAGTCACTCAGGCTCTCTGGGCGTCTCTGAACCAGACCCCTTGGGAAACCTGGATGGAGCGTCTTCTGTGAGCAGAGCAGAGAGCTCAGAGGATGTCCAGATGAGAAGCTGCTTCTTCCTCCACAGAGGAGGAAAAGAGACACAGAGAGAAAACAGTGAGGGGAGCAAACTCCCAAGACCCCACCCAATGGGCTTCGCTTAGAGCTTGGGTGCAAATGAATGCCAGGTAGAAGAGTTAACTAAATCAGCAGAGCCCAGTGTGACTCCAAACTAGCCCACAAATGATGACCTCCTCTCTTAACAGGAAGAAGCCTGATGGGAGGGGGCACAGAGTGTCCTCTCCTGAGTCTCAGGAAGTCATTAACATTCATATTCACTATCATTCTGACAACTGTTTATTGCAGCCTTACTGTGAACCGAGCATGGCGTCTTTTCCCTTAATGCACATGACAATCACGTGAGGTATCCACTGACGTCATTCCGTTTATTGATGAGGAGGTAAAGCCAACGTGAGTTAACGGATTTGTTCAAAGTCACAAGGCCAAACCTAAAAGCTGGGCCCAGGTCTGTCTGACTCCACAGTCTGTTCTAAACTACTGCACATAATTACTTTGAATCCATTCAGACACAGGCTGCTGCAAATCATAGGACTATCCTTAGGGCTTGAACAACAGGGGGTGAAATACGTGTCAGGGTAGCAAAGATGTCAAAAATGTTAACAAGAATTTAAGCCACTTTAATAGGTAGGAGTAAAGAATTCAGAGTGAGGGAGGTGATAGCTCTTTTGTGCCCTGAAAGGAGTAGAGCTAATTAATGGAGATAAAATACCAAATGTAAACTAGAGAGCTAGAGGGAAGCAGCCACGTAGCACAGGGAGATCAGCTCGGTGCTTTGTGACCACCTAGAGGGGTGGGATAGGGAGGGTGGGAGGGAGATGCAGGAGGGAGGGGATATGGGGATATGTGTATATGTATAGCTGATTCACTCTGTCATACAGTAGAAACTAACACACCATTGTAAAGCAATTATACTCCAATAAAGATGTTTAAAAAAAAAACAACTCAGTTCTGGGGGAGGGGGAGGTCTCAATTTAGAAAAAAAAAACATAGAGGTAAACTGGATAGCACTGAGAGGAAAATGCCTGGGTTCTTATACAGGAACTAAAACCAGCAAAAAAATCAAACAAACAAAAAATGCAAAACACAGAGAAAGAGCCCTGGTGTTCAACTGAAGGGGAAGAGATGACTTGTGTACCTGAACTGCGATCCAGACTGAGAATTTTTTTTTTTTTTTTTTCGGTACGCGGGCCTCTCACTGTTGTGGCCTCTCCCATTGCGGAGCACAGGCTCCGGACATGCAGGCTCAGCGGCCATGGCTCACGGGCCCAGCCGCTCCGTGGCATGTGGAATCCTCCCAGACCGGGGCACGAACCCGTGTCCCCTGCATCGGCAGGCAGACTCCCAACCACTGCGCCACCAGGGAAGCCCCCAGACTGAGAATTTTAATTCGTGGTTACAAGGACTGAACTTGAGGGCAACTGAAGGAAGGCACAGAAGGATGACTTGTCCCTTGAAGTAAAGAGGAATTTCCTGATAAGCAGAAGCGTCCAGGGACAGAATGGGATATAATGGGGAGACGTGAGCTCCTGTCTCTGCGCAAGCACATGTTCATGGGTCTTTGGAGAGTAGCAGGTTCAAATGTGAGGTTACACTAGAGCACTGTTTCTCACCCTCAGTGATATTGATATTGGAGACTGAATGATGCTTTGCTGGGGAGCCGGGATGCAGTCCTGTGCATTGTGGGATGTTTAGCAGCATCCCTGGACTCTACTCACTAGAAACCAGTAGCACCCACCCACCCCCCGTGTAACAATTTAAAATGTCCCCAGAAATGGCCAAAATTCCCTGTCCCACCCACATTGAGAACCACTGGACGGGATGGACATCAAGAGCCCTTCTGCCCCTGACATTAGGTGCCATGCTTCTCTATTTTGATTCTGTTCAAGCCTAAATGGTTACAAAGAAGCTGACTGCCTGGGTCATGTTTCAAAGCCAAAAGTCTATCCCCAGGATGTGCTACAGATGTCTTGTCACCCTTAAACCCAACTTATGAAAATGAAAAAATATGGCATTTTCAATTCTTCCCCAGCCTCTGGCTTCCTGTTCCTGTTAGCTAACCGCACACTCCATGAAACGCTCTGCTCTGATTGTTGTCAAGTGCTTTGTACTATAGGGAGGAAGTGACACGTGGAAACCGGTCCCACCTGCATCTAGGAAGCCACGAAGAGGAAGAAGACATTGATCCGTGCCCTTGGCCTGGCTTAGGTATCACCTCTCTTAATCGTCATAACAGACCTATGAAGTACAGAATCTATAATGATGCCCATTTTATAAATGAGGCTACTGAGATTTAGAAAAGGGCAGGGATGCACCCAGTGTCTCACAGTCAATGAGCACAGAGCCTGTTGCTGAAACTCCATACACTTTGTTTGGGCCAATCTCCTGTACACAGCCTCTCCATTAACTACTGTTTTGATGGTAAGAAGGTCACATCTATTGTGTCCACTATAACTTATCATTGACGCTGCCTGGAGAGCTGGGTAGGGAGTGACTTCCAGGCTGGGTTTGGGATCAATGGCAGGGTTCTGTGATCAAATGGAAACGTCTACCAGGGAGCTATGGATGAATACTTCTGAATGAAGGGGCACAGGAAGATAGGACAGGGGGTGTTAATAAAATTAATAAAATGAGTGAATGACAGAAACCCTAAATAGTTGAGAGGGAATATGAAAGCAATAGAGACGAGGACTTCATTTCTGAGTTTATAGCTTAGAAAGAAGGTCAGCCTCTTATGGGGCTTCTGAGTTCAATATGGTGCTAGAACAATAAGTCCTGGAGATGGTGTGAGGAAGACAAGATTTCTCAAGCATCCACCATCCCCCCAAGAGGTAAGCAGAAGTGATGAGAGAAGCAGGTGTCCAGAGGGGCTTGGGGTCCAGATAAAGACCCCAAGAGTGAGGGATCTGTGATGTTGAGCCCAGACGCAGCGGCAGGACCTTGGACAGATCCTCCGGCCAGCCCAGAGATGAGGCGTGACCATCTACAGTACATACACACCAGCAGATGTCTATTCTCAAAGCACAGACACAGTCAGGTTTCTGACATTTTAGTAGTGGTCCACCTGTGGTTCAGATCCCTCTGATTCAATGCCCCGTGTTATGAAAACTCCCATAATAATCAGACACATCTTGGGGATGGGACAGTCCTTGGGAAGGGAGCCAAAGCGCTAACAGTGACTCTGAAATTTGAAGGGGTCGGGCAACCATTCCGCCAGCACTAGCCCCTTGGCCACCTAGTCTCCCATTCTCCACTGGAGAAGGTGAAGCATTTGCTGAAGAGGCTGTAGAGATCAGAAGTGAGGATTAATTTCCCCAAAGTGGTCAGACTGTGCTGAGATTCTGCTAATAGAACAGATGGAAAAGAAGGGCCTCCATTTTCACCTTAAGCTTCATGAGGGGAGTCTTCACGTGAGCATGCTCTGTGTCCCCTGGGGGAACACAGGCCCTGGTGCCTGACTTATCCTGCAAAGGCCCTCAGGAGAGAAGCTGAGGGTGGCTGGATTGGCCAAAGAAGAGTCAGCAGCACTGGGGCGGGGGTCCCCACCAGTGTGAGATGAGGACGAAAGTGCTTGTGTCCATTATCCAAGAGCCAGATGTGCATTCCTCGGAGAAGAATCTGCCGAAAGAGCTTCCTGCAAGGAGCGAATGACGCAACCATAGGAGGCATCATTATATCAAAGAACAGCAGAGGCTGGGGGAGAGGGAGACCGCCTAACGGGTACAGCTCCACGGAAGACACAAGAACACCCCAGGAGCAGAGAAAGCGGTGATCGAGCATCTACCCCGTTAAGAGCCCTGCTTGCAACTGAACCCATCATGTATGACTCCCTGCCCCACCTGCAATCTCCTCCCTCCTCCTTGTGCCTGGCCCTGCAAGACCCACACACCCCAGGGGGAAGACAGGGGGCTGTATCAAGCTGCTCACCATACCCAGCTGCTGCAGCGGGAGTTTCCTACCCCGAGAACGCCTGGAGCAGGGGTGCAGTGGAGCGAAGGCGCAGTGTCAATGAAAAGAAGTTATAAATTGGATGAGAGTTTGGAGTTTTGGTAATACATTCGACTGGACTTTTTCATACCTGAAAAAAGGACTATCTATTCATGACATGAAAGAACAGAATTATTGAATCCGATAAGCAGGAAGCTGATGGACTTTCAATGTACGTCAATGGATTTTCAATTTTCAGAAAGTTGAAACATCATAGCAGACATTCAGTGTAAAGATGAGGGTCCCGGCAGGATCTCCTTTGATTCAGAAGGGGGCCTTGAGATGTGCAGCCTCATATGGACATTAATCTAAAGAGCTAATTAATACTGCATTGCAAGTGTACAGAGGCGGGTTCAGATATAAGAAGGTGCCAGTTCATAGAGCAGGAAGTCAGGAGTTCTCTGTGCCTGCAGCCTCTGAGCCACCTGCCTAAAATACATGCAGCTCTAAATGACCACATAGATATTTCTTGCCCTCGTTCCTGTAGCTGATCAAGAACCGGGTTTCTAAGGGATGTCCTGAGGTCATGGCCATCAGGATACCTCAGGGCTGGAAAAGTGTTGGGCAAAGGAAACTCTATGATCATGATTCAAGGATTCCAAGGACACTCACTGTTGTTCACTGTCTGTAAAGTGCAAATCCACCTTGAGTTGGAAATCGACTTCACTTAGTGCCTCTTCCACCTAGAAGAGAAACAAAGTTTAAGGACTGGTCCAAATGAAACATGTAGCCGGCGGGTTTCCCAAAGTTTAGAAGAAGGAGCTCACAGCAAAATTAATGTCACTTATGTGTAAAGCAGAATTTCCATGCATGTTCTGTGGAATTCTAGTTGAATGCGGTGCCTGTATTACATGGACAGTAGAAGGAAGGGATTTATGTCAAATTTGGGGAAAAGCCAATTTGCAGGAAAAAAACGTTAAGTGAGTTTTCTAGATTGCAGGACTTTTGAGCACCTTATCTCCAGAACAGATGTGATCTGGAGTCCTCTGAAGCAGGAGTGAAGTGTTCTGTGGCACCTGCTTTGGAAAGGTTGGAGCAGTGAATTTGCAGAGAGGAAACCCCACTTGGCTAGAGATGGGAAAACGTTGGGGGTGGTGTTACCGCTGGCACCTTCAAGGGGCTGACGCTATCCTTCAGGTTCATAGAGGCGGAAACTGATGCTCAGAAAAGTCGTCAGTTCCCAAGGCAGCCCAGCTTTACACAAAAGCATATCCTTCACTTTTGTCTTGAGATCCATTACATCTAACCATTTATGCTTTCAGACACTTTAGCATTTCATGTCCTATCCATGACTGTTTCCATTCTTAGCTTCAAAAAAAAAAGACAGTTTTCATTCATTAGCATGGGAATCTATCTGTTCTACCTGCCAGCTTCTCAGGTACATCTAAAAGATGGTAACCCACGGCTCTTCTTTTCCCAAACTTAACACTTCATCCCCACCTCCAGGAGAGTCACTTGCTAAGTACCGGATCTAGCTGATGTCCCTACACAGGAAACCCAGGTAAGTACTGCACGCCTGTGACAGGGCGTAATCTCCTCCCCACAGCCACGCGGGATGGACCCCTTCTCCTCTGTGACCCACAAAACCCTGTTCTTTTTCCTATCTCAGCATTCAACACTTCCTATAAAATTGTCTCAGCTTTACAACTTTTGCGTTATAAGCCCAAGAGACAAATGTTAGCTGCAGACACCTTTTGCTTAGTCCTGATCGTATTTTTTACAGTGTTTTGAACAAGCAGAAAACATTTAAAAATCAGGCAATTTCACATTCCCATTGCAGGTTTCCAGCTTCTGAAAAAACAATCCATGGATCTGGCCGTGCTGGGCTGGCATTCAGAAGCTCCACTTGGGTCGGGCTCAGGGGACTCTCTGACAAAATCCATCTGACTGTGGCTAAATCCCCCCGAGCCATTTTCTTACCCAATATCCCCTGTAATCTGGTATCGTTATGGGAGAGACTAGTCTTAATCCATTCTGGATCCCCAGCTCCAGGGACAAGGTCCCACCCACGGAAAGTATTTGTGTATCTTAAAGGATAAATAAAGCTCTTCTCCACGCATCCCCCTTGGTTTTTATTTCTTTGCAAGAATATCCTCATTCTGTAGGGATGGAAATCTCTTACCCAAAGGCCTCTTTGGAAACATGCTCCTGGTGAAGCATAGCTCAGGCAGAGACATATGGATGGAATTTATCTTTAGCTCCCCAGGGTTTTAAAATTTGTTTAAAAAAAATTTTTTAAGCATTTAAAAGTTAACATTTTGCTCAATCCAAGCGCTATGAATAACTTCCTCTCCTAGCTTTGTTTTGCATAATCACTTACCCGGCTTCATACACACAACCCAAGCAACACAGCCTCTTGTCACCAGTTCCTAGGAAATAAGACTGGCAGAGCAAGTCCTCCTAACCACCTCCAAGCATGCATTTGCCTACTTAACAAAAATTCGCTGGCAGCTCCAGTTTTAAACTTGCTGCAATTTCTTTGGAACAAGGAGAGAAATCCAGGCCCAAGATCAGCTGTGGCTGGATGGAGCCTGGCTATGACTTCACTGATGTCTCAATAAATCTTTAATTGCAAGATGCCCCAGAATGCAGTCACTGGTTTCTCTAGCCACTCATTTTTCTTCATTGGCTGTTGGCTACCTGCCCCTTCCTCCAAACACACACATTCACACGTGCACGCACACACACGCACACACTCACGCACGCATGCCCTTCCATTGCCCTACCTTATTTTCGTTAAAAGGATTGCTTCCTTTCAAGGGCGATTTTTAAAAATTGGAGTATAGTTGATTTACTGTGTTGTGTTAATTTCTGCTGTACAGCAAAGTGATTCAGTTCTACATATATATACATTCTTTTTTCATCTTCTTTTCCATCATGGTTTATCACAGGTTACCAAATAGAGTTCCCTCTGCTCTTTATCCATCCTATATATAATGGCTTACATCAGCTAACCTCAACCTCCCAGGTAGATGACTTTTTTAGCATCGGGCATCAGGTTAACATGGTAGTGGAAATAAGAACAGCAGCTAGGATTACAGAGGAGTTACTGTGTAGCAGATACTACACAGGACAGCTACCACTGTCATTTACTATCTTATTTAATGTGGATAAAACTGTGAATTAAGACATATTGGCCTCACTTATAAATGACGAAATTGAGACTTGCTGTAGGAAAGACACTTCCAAGGCTTAATCTGGGCTCCAAAGCCCAGATTCAGTCAAGGGTTCCTCACTTCTTCAGCCTTTTCCCAGGGTCTCATCTGTGTTGTGGGTTGTACAGTCTCACGCTAGCTGATTTCAACTCTGCTCCTAACAGTAGTGACCCTTGTATCTTCTCCTCCTTTATGAACTTCTCTCCTGAGCTGCATCATAGCTGGGGAGATAAGAAAGCAGTTTTGGAAGTCAAGCTACATGGGTACAAAGCTTGGCTCTCCATTTATTAAGTATCTGGTGACCTTGGGCCAGTCAACCTCTCTAGGTTTGTTTGTTTTTTCATCTGTAAAATGGGGATGAAATGATTACACTTACCCCTTAGATCACTGCTACTGTGCGACTATGTAAGAAAATGCACATAAAGGGCTTAACACAGTGTGTGAACAAAGCCCATTCTCAACAAATATTAGTTATTATACTTATTTCCAACTTACTATGGGCCTGACCACCTAAGGGACCCCTTCGTCCAATAACTCCACCCCCAGGCCTGCATACTGGTCACAAACACAGGCTTTGCAGTCAGACTGCCTGGGCTAGGTCTGGGCTGGGCTTAAGAATCTGCATTTTAAAAAAGTACTGCCAGGGGACTAGGACATGGTGCATCTAGGAATCATACCTTGAGAAATGCTTTTCTTTTTGGAGCCCATAAAAATGCAACCATCCCACTCCTTGGCATATATCCGGAGAAAACTCTTATTCGAAAAGATACATGCACCCCAATGTTCATAGCAGCACTATTCACGATAGCCAAGACATGGAAGCAATCTAAATGTCCATCGACAGGTGAATGGCTAAAGAAGATGTGGTACATATATACAATGGAATGTTACTCAGCCATAAAAAAGAATGAAATATTGCCATTTGCAGCAACATGAATGCACCTAGGGATCATCATGCTAAGTGAAGTAAGTCAGACAGAGAAAGACAAATACCGTAAGATATCACTTACATGTAGAATCTAAAATATGACTCAAGTGAATTTATTTATAAAACAGAAACAGACTCACAGACATAGAAAACAAACTTACAGTTACCAAAAGGGAAGGGGGTGGAGGAGGGGTAAACTGAGAGTTTGGGATTAGCAGATGCAGGCTACTATATATAAAATAGATAAACAACAAGGTCCTACTGTATAGTCCAGGGAACTATATTCAATCTCCTGTAATAAATCATAATGGTAAGGAGTATGAAAAAGAATATATATATATAACTGAATCACTTTGCTGTACACTAGAAATTAACACAACATTGTAAATCAATTATACTTCAATTAAAAAATGCAACCTTGGGCTTCCCTGGTGGCGCAGTGGTTGAGAGTCCGCCTGCCGATGCAGGGGACGAGGGTTCGTGCCCTGGTCCGGGAAGATCCCACATGCCGCGGAGCGGCTGGGTCCGTGAGCCATGGCCGCTGAGCCTGCGCGTCCGGAGCCTGTGCTCCGCGACGGGAGAGGCCACAACAGTGAGAGGCCCGCGTACCACAAAAAAAAAAAAAAAAAAAAAAAATGCAACCTTGTCCACAAAGATTATCTCCTGTAACACGTTCCTCTTCCTCTTCAGGACATTAAGCATCTCGTTGCTAATAACTGTATCTTCTCTGCCTTGTCTGCTGGGAAGCTCAGCACTGAATGTGTGGGCCAACATCTGCAAAGGTCCAGAACTATGCGTGTGCATTCTGGCCTGTTACATTTAACTCAGGCTTTAGCTCCCTTTTGTGTTTTTCCTCTACTTTGGCTCACTCTATTGCTATTTTTACCCTTTTACTATTCTGTGTATTTTGTCAGCCTTCCCAAATCTTCTGGGGGGGTGTTACACAAAGTGTATATAAATAACATACCTATCCTACTCCACACTCCCTGGTTCTTTGCAACTTTTATGAAAACATTTGTGCCTTAAGCTGTGATTAGCTCTGTCCATGGTCATCTCTTACATTTACTTGGGCACTGACTGTGCGGGCTGAATCTTCTCCGTGTCTGCACTTCCCATAGCACAGGAAACGGTACGCTCGATGTGTTGGCATTGTATATGCCTGCCACTCACATTGATGGCTACGTACATGCAAGACCGTGAGCTCTGGCCAGCTGGCTATACGGTGTTTTGGCTGCCATAAACAGGTATTCACTAGAGCTAATGCGTGCATTCCAGAGATACGCCTTTTATGAACTTATCCAATTAACTTTCATTGTCACTGATTTGGATGTAATGATTAATGATAACGTTGTTTGCTGCCATATGGATTACCCCCAACACAATAATAAATTATTAGCTTGTAGAGATAAGTGATTTTATATGCAGAAGAAAACAATATGTACCGTATGAACAAAGTCTTGTACAAAATATGTACAAGACTACAACCCATGCTGGCAAACACTGCCTGTTCCACCTCTGAACTATGGCTGTTGCAAACTCGCGTGAGGCTAAACTTGAGTGCTGGGAAACATTAACCTTGAAAAGCTTTAAACCGTTAGGGGCAGGAGGAAGAGTCTGATGGAATTAAGATGGAATAATGACCAAGAGACCTGAGTAATGTCCAAACCCAGCCTCCAGTCACAACCATTCTCCCCAGGAAGGTCTTTGAGATCAACGTGCCAAAGGACAACGGCCCGTGAGAAATCAAGTGACTTTCTCTTAGTAGAATTCGGGGAAGCTGAGCTTGTGCATGAAGCCCAACTGGGAGTCCCTTAACCCTCAAAACCAGCTCCAGTATCTTTTCCTAAACTACCTGTGTCCACCAGAGTCCAGTAAAGAAGTAGACGATGCACTCAGTTCATTAAAAAGAGTTGATTTACGAAGGTGTGGGGGGAACTCAGGGAGAGCAACCAATGCTGATGGCTGGGTACCTCGGGGTCAGTCACTGTAGGACTCCTCAGCACCTCCTCATTCCTCAGGGAGCTCTCCTGTCTGCCGCTTCCCCTCCAGGAAGCAGTCGCCATCTCGTGTGAAGGTTGTGTTGAAGCTGAGCTCTTGGAAATCTGAGTATCCATCAGGAGGCAGCATCAAGTCTCGCACAGTGAGCCTGCCATGAGTTCTCTTCCACTTTGGGCCCAGCTGTAGTTTCACAGGACCTCCAACAGGGGTGAAAATTCCTGCTCTTATTACCTTTGTGAGTGTATCTCATGGATGAGTGAGCTGAGCGAGAAGCAGTGGGAAGGCTCAGCGATAGAATATATAGGATGTATTTATTTGATTGCATGGTGATGTATTGATCTCATGGTAAAACGTAAGCTCTCAGACACCAGGGGTATCTTCTTGTTCATGATTTTCATCTCTAGCCCACAGTAGGTGCTCAACAGATCTCAACAGATGAATGGACAGATTCATAAATGAAGAATCAGTGACAGCGTTTCACGTGTAGCCACACGGGAACTCGTCACTACCTCAAGCATAAAAGATGTGAACAAAAAGCCATGGGAGGCACTTCCCTGGTGGTCCAGTGGTTAAGACTCCATGCTCCCAACGCAGGGGGCCTGGGTTCGATCCCTGGTCAGGGACCTAGATCTCGCATGCCGCAACTAAAAGATCCCGCATGCCGCAACTAAAGATCCCGTGCGTGGCAACAAAGATCCCGGATGCTGCAGCTAAGACCTGGCTCAGCCAAATAAATAAATAAATATATTTTTTAAAAAAATCAACCGAATACAAAACTTTAAAAAAAACAAAAAAGCCATAGGACATGAGAGGAGTATTAGATGGCCAGTAGAAGTCGTTATGCATGCTATAATGCCTGTAGGGGATGCCTATAGGGGACACATCTCTGATTAGGCTCTCTTAAAGTAGGAGTATACTTCCACATCTTTAAAGATACTCTAGCAGGGAATGACCAGCTGGCACGCGGTAATGGGAATTCAAGGTGGGGCTGGGGGAGTGAGAAAAACGGTTTAGATTTCAGATATTCTTTTGAAACATCTGATTTTTTTTAAAGGTACAAGTGATTTTTTTATTTTTTGAATGTTTTTGGAGAATAGTTGATTTACAATGTTGTGTTAGTTTCAGGTGTACAGCAAAGTGAGTCAGTTATACATATACATATGGCCAATCTTTTTTAGATTCTCTTCCCATAGAGGTCATTACAGAGTACTGACTAGAGTTCCCTGTGCTATACAGTAGGTCCTTATTAGTTACCTAACTAATATATAGTAGTGTGTATATGTCAATCCCAACATCCCAATCTGTCCCTCCCTCCCCCTTCCCCGCAGTAACCATAAATTTTGAAACATCTGATGTTAATATCAGGTTATTATCAGATGTTAATCTCATAAACAGGAAATGTTCAATCAACTTTTGCTCCAAGGCCTCTGCGCCTTGACTCATGCTGTTTCCCCCTGTACGGGATGCCCTTCTTCTTTCTTAGTCTGATGGACTCTCAGTCCCAGCATCTCAAAGCCAGCTCCTTTGTGAAGCCGTTGATGTCCTCCCAGAGAGCTCGTCTCCAACCTTGGTGCCCCTGTTCTTCTGCACATGCAGCCAGCACAGTGCATTTCAGCTACCAGGGCCTGTCTGTATATCTGTTTCTCTGATGGAGCACCCGTCATCTGAGGGATCGGCCCTGCTGCCTTCTTCAGCTTTGCCCATCATCCGAGGGCCCGCCCAAAGCCCTGCACAAAGCAGATGCTCAGCAAACACCTGTCGATTGCCCTGTTGACGGAGGCCCAGAAAGACGAGCAAATGGGCGAAGGAGGAATGAGTAAGACAGTCAGCAAGTCAGTCAATGGGACCCGCTTGGAACATGAAACAAGCAAGTATACGAACGAAAGCATGAGTACAAAAAGGAATAAATCAGGAAGTGCAGGAATGCTCTGAAATCCCCAGTCCCAATCTGTCAGATTTCAGAGCAAATGTACAACGTCTCCTTCACGTCCCACTCTCCTAGCACTGGATACAAAAGGCACAGGAGGGAACGGCCATTCGTGGCTGGTGGAAGATTCCGCGACTTACCCTTTCACCATCTAAGAGCAAATGAGCTCGGAAGATCACGGCATCGTTGATGGGCACCTCTTCGTTCCTGTATAAGATCTGAAAGACTCGGCTGTGCACAGTGCTCTCGTGGACACAGGCTGAGTGCAGGCTGCCGCTGTCTGCAAAACAAGAACCGGTAGCAGCTCATGACTCCCATCCTGCCCTGGATCTGCGGCCTCCTTGGGGGTCAGTCCAGCTCAAGGAAAACAATGGCCCCAAACTGCATTCCAATTCCCAAAGACCAAAAGCCACAGATGAATGTGATTCCATCACACAAGATTTATGGTCACTGAATCGGGATGGCATCTCAGAAAGAACCTTCTTCAGTCCTTTATAAGTCATAGGATCTTGGCTAAATCACTTGTCGTGCAGTGGGCAGTGTTCCTTGGCTGGAAATTAGTACCTGCTAAATTCTTTACCTGCTCACATAACCCCTCCTTCATAAAGCCTTCCATAATCCCCCTCTCCTGAAAATAATGAGGAGAAAAGCAGAGAGAGAAAAACAGAAGGATACAAGGATATCCTAGCGTCCACAGAATCTCTCTCTCCTGAAAGTGTTGTTCGCACAGCACGTAGGATATGAAGGATGCTCTGTCTTGAGTTTTAGATAAATGTGCTAATTCTAATTACATTAGATATCCAGTTTTTTAAGGAACTTGCTCAATCCCATGTCTTCCAGTGCATTCTAAATGTACCTTAATCCCTAAACATTGTCTCAAAGTTAAGTTGAATTTCAAGAAGATAAACCTACTCAAGGAGGTTAAGAGATCTTCCTGCATCCACTGACCAGGGTTACTATGAAGAGAAAATGGGTGAATTCTTCCAAATCACTTAACACACAAACTGCAGAGTTGGAAAAATATAGAAATCTTCTAAAATAAATAATGGTACTATTTATATAATATAAAGCAAAGATAACTCATTCATAATAATGGCCAAGTGGTATTTCACAGCTTCCAAAGTGCTTTTCAAATGTGTTTCTTTCCTTAATCCTCACAGAAAATTGCTAGGGTAAGTTTTCACCACAGATGAAGAGACCAAGCCTCAAAGAAGGGGAGGGAAGTGTCATGACAGTCGCTATATGAGGAGGCGTTGTGTGGATTCATCCTCACATCCACCTACTTAACAACTGAGAAAAGATGTCTTGGGTGAATGAATAAAATGCACCCATTTCCTAGCAAAAGACAGGTATGCTATGAAGCTCTACTGAAAAACGGAAACAGTGTGATTGCAAAGGGAAGCAAGAAATTTTTTTAAAAAGCCCAACCAGCAAAGGAAAACGGTTTGAGTGCCTTGTGCAGTGTCCCCAGCTGGCTGGAACAGTCCCTTGGAAACAGGGACAAAGGGTTACTGTCACCTCCCCATGCACAGTGACACTTAACACCTGCGTTGTAGCTTCAGAGTAGGGAAAAAGAAATGTAAAATCCCAGGTCTCTCCAAGGCCGCAAAGATGTTCACGCTCCAATTTGCACTTCATCGTGAAGGAAATAAAATTTCTGGCCTGACACAGCCCTATTGAGACCTGTTGGATTCAAATTGATGTGGCTTTTCAACAGAAGCGATCCTTGCGTGCAAATGCCCTTCTGTTTTTATTTGCTGCACCAGCCCTTTTTCTATCACTGTCAAGGCCTGGTTGATCTATAAGCCAGACCGACGACGTGGCAGAGGGTGGATGGGGTAAATACTCTGAAGGTCAGAGCAACACGGAGCCGTCTAGGACCTGGAGGGGCAGCCAGAAAAACAGTTCAATCACTTGCCTTCTTGGGCAAGTGACATCACTCCTTGTAACGGCAGCCTTTCCACGTGAAAAACGGGCATCTCCACACACTGACCTTCTGGGATCAGCGTAGACAGAAGGGGATAAAATAAATCAAGATCTGAAGAGCAAGCATGTCCTAGGCATGCAAAATGCAGTAGGATGACTTTTTCATTGTGTTTCGAGAAAGGTCGTAGCACTTTCTGTTGGATACGTTTCCACCGGCTACATCTATGGGAGACTGAGCTCCTCTGGTCTTGAGCAGGTTGACGAACTAGATCACAGGGCTCAGCAGTATTTACAGAAGACCGTGGCTTCCCAAGGTGCCTCATTAGGCCCAGGATACGCCCCGTGAGACTTTCTGCGGTATTTTCTCATCACTAGTAAGTAGGGCACAAAACAGGTGCCTCCTTGCAAAGGAAGGTTCACTGATCACAAGACACCCTCTGGGGTTGTGGACATCACTGGGACAGCACCTACCTGCTTTGCTCCCACTGGGATTCTCCCTTCTTCAACAATGACAGCCCACACTTGGACACCTTGCTCATTATCCTGGCTCTCTTCCTGACATTCTGAAGGAAAGCTTCCTTTCTTCCCCTCAGCAAGGCCACTTCCTGAACTTTCTATGACTGGCTCATTTGCAGGACCTTCCTTGGCAGACAGAGGGCGCTCGTTCACACCTTGTTCTCCTCACCCTCTTATGCACCAGGTTCTGGACACCTAGAGGTGAGGGCAGTGCCTGCTCTCTCTACTCTGAAAGACCTTGCTCCTACCTTGGGAGACTGCCGCTTCCTAGCAGTGGGGTAAAAAGCCACTTTTCTCCTTAGACTGTTTTGTTGTTGTTGAAATAACAAACTCATCTTTCTTTTTTTATCCTTTTGTAATGTTACACTGGTGAAGAGAACATGTCTTGGTATATCCCAAGTGTTACTTCAAATATTCTGACACTTTTTTTTCTTAATGTTATTGGAGTCTGGTTGATTGACAATGTTGTGTTAGCATCGTATAGCAAAGTGATTCAGTCATATATATATATATATATATATATATACATTCCTTCTTTTTCAGATTCTTTTCCCACATAGGTTATTATAGAACCTTGAGTTCCTTGTGCTGTACTGCAGGTTCCCACTGGCTATCCACTCTCTATATAGTAGTGTGTGTAAATTAATCCCAAGCTCCTAATTTATCCCCCCCTTTGTTTCCCCTTTGGTAACCACAAGTTTTTGAAATCTGTGAGTCTGTTTCTGTTTTGTAAATAAGTTCATTTATAGATTCCACATATGAGTGATATTATATGTGTTTCCCTGTCTGACTTACTTCACTATTTACAATAGCCAAGTCACAGAAACAACCTAAATGTCCACTGACAGAGGAATGGATAAAGAAGATGTGGTGTATATATATATATATATATATATAATGAAATATTACTCAGCCATTAAAAAAGAATGAAATGATGCCATTTGCAGCAACATGGATAAGCCTCGAGATTATCTTTAGACTGTTTTTACTTATTGTTTGGAGACCAGACCAGTGGTCCAATGAGAAGGTGTAGATTTGCCTTCCTAAATATGTCTTCTTTTGTATGTGTCAGGGTTGATACCACGGATGAGTATCTGAAAGGAGAGTTAGAACTCTGAGGGAAAACAAGTCTGATGGAAAGAAGGTGGGAGGGGCAAGAGAAGGGGATAGAAGGAAGAGGAGGGCAGTAGAAAAAAGGGAGCAGAGCAGATGAGAGAGACACCTCTTCAGTGGCTCCCATTGTCCAAACAGTTTAATCTGGAACTTCAAACCGGAAAGCAAGAGTAAAAAATTTTTAGGTTCTGCTGTTTCTCTCCCCCCAAATGACTGATACCAATACTTTGCATATCTTATGTGCCTCTAAATGCTTACAACTCAAGTTACCTTCCCTCTGCTGAGAGCCCCCTCCAGCCCCAGAGGGCTCTGTGAGCGCAGATTACAAAGCACAGGTGCTCCTTATCTGACATGGACCCTCTACCCCAGAGTCCAAGCCGGGGAGCTCTCATGGGCATTGACTTGTAGACTGAATCTCACTCCCACTCTGGGAACACGGTCATGGCTCTGCCAGTACACAGGAGCTCCCCCAGAGAATCAGGTTTGCGCTAAGCAGTCAAAACCCTGGGGGACCCCTTCCAGCCCTCCAGGCCTGAGGACGGCTGGGTGAGGTCTGGGCTATTTGAAAACAAAGATTCTAAGAAGCTATCACGGCATTTCTTCGAACCCAGGCCACATTTATATGGGACAACCTTCCAAAACATTAGAGTTCATGGAAGTTGAAAAAGCCAGGTCAGATTATGAGCAACTCAAGGTCAGAACCTTGGAGTTTATATGGTTTAGAACAGGATCTCCTTCAGCAAAGCAAAAATAGGTGTCCTAGACTTGCCCCACTGCTTTCTGGCTATGTGGCCTTGGGCAGGACAGTAAATAGGAGCTTAAGTGAAGCAAGAGTCACGCCCAGCTTATTTTACGCGATGAACGTCAGACTCAGATGAGATGAGAACTAAAGAGGTGTATGTATAACTGTGAAAGTCTCAAAGCCCAAGCAGATTTCCTGGTAAGATAAAGAGGACAATGATGATGACTCTTTACACTAGGTAACTGTCTGGCTATTTCTAGGAACAGGAAGGACAGGAAGTCGCCTTGAAGCCAAGGTTTATTATTGTTTCTCACTGTTTCAAGGAGTAGGCAGAAGAAAAAAGCCACCTGAAGCAGAGGTTCAGTTTTTCCAGAGAATGGGCAGAATGACCTTCAGTATCACATAAGCTTTGTCGGGTTGGTAAGGCCGCTGCACACACTCTGCCAGGGCAGACAGGTGTGGCGTGACCGTCTGCGATTCCATCAAGGCGGCTACCTTTCCTGGAGACCCAATCACAGGAGTACAGGTGGAACGGTCTGCTTCGAGAGAGGAGGAAATTCTGGGAGCAAAGAGACCAAGATCTTGATGACCTTTTCTGGAGTTTGGAAGTTGGGGAGGTCTGTTACACTGGGACAGACTTTTCCTGATGTAGGAGGTATTAACATACTGTGTGGATCAGGCATTGAAAGCTTGTTCCTGGAAGTAGAAGGACTTTGAAGAAAGCTGGGGCCTGAAATGATGACTCTGGACGTTGCCCACGGGCAAGGGGTTTGTAAGCAGAAGGCTGATTTTGTTACACGGTGACCTGAAAAGCTCTGTGGACCCATCTATCCTGGCACAAAGGCTGTGCTTTGTAGAGCAATGGCATTGGGGCTCCGAGGCTTGTGCCCACGAGGTCCGTAGGGATGCTTGTGGAAGCAAGTTCACCATTGAGCGGACGAGCCTTCTCGGAACTCTAGAGAATCACCTTCAACGGAGCACCGGCACGGCCACGAGAAGCCCAGAGCAAGGGACCAAGCAACCCAGTTTTCTCCTAGCCTGGCATTCAGAAAAGGACCCTGGTCCACTGTGGAATCTCAGAGCTTCTTGGACAATATGAGATGGGGGAGGCATGCTGGCACGTCTGCCAACAGGGCATTTAGAGACACAAGCCCGTTTGTGGAATATCCAAAGAGTTGTGAACATACTGGCACCTTCAATATTTGAAGCGTACCAGACGGATGATACGTCAATAAAGGGCTGCATTTTAGTTGTCATTTTTATTTTGCCATTTGAAAGAAAGCAAATGTTCTTCTTACTTTCTACTTGACCCTCTGTACATGGAATATTAAATATTTTGTTTTAGTGCCCATAGAGATGAGTGTAAGCCTTAACCATATCTCCAGATTAATATGTTTCTATGGGTTTTGCTATAAAATATATTAATTCATTAACTTCTTATGAATCACCTGCTATGCATCAAGTCATAGGTTAAAAAAAACAAAACAGATTCAGTCATCAACAATCATAGGGTTCCTTCATAGAGAACAGACCTGTGGTTGCTAAGGGGGAGGGGGAGTGGGGAAGGGATGGAGTGGGGGTTTGCGACTGGCAGATGCAAACTACTGTATATAGAATGGATAACCAGCAAGATGGATAAACAACAGAATGGATAAACAAACAACAAGGTCCTACTGTATGGCACAGGGAACTATGTTCAGTATCCTGTGATAAACCGTAATGGAAAAGAATACAAAAAAGAATGTATGTATGTATGTCTATATAGATATATACACACACACACACATATAAACTGAATCACTTTGCTGTACAGCAGAGATTAACACAACATTGTAAATCAGCTCTACTTCAATAAAACAAAGTAAACGAAAATGAAACAAAACAAAAACAATCATAGGGTTCCTTGAAGGGTGCTCCTGTCTGGAACATCTATCCATGGAGTAGGGATGAGAAGTCCCTTAATTGTTCACCTCCACAGACTTCTCCTTGTCTGAACGAATTTCTCAGCTTTCCAGATACACTGCATTATTTAAAACATCTTATATAGGCTACTTTAACAGTTTTAATGGAGGGAGCAAATTCTGTACAACAAACTGGGTTTGGGCACAGATGTTGTTACTTATAACTCTATGGCTTGAAAAAGTCACTTCTGGGCTTCCCCGGTGGCGCAGTGGTTGAGAGTCCGCCTGTCGATGCAGGCGACATAGGTTCGTGCCCCGGTCCGGGAGGATCCCACATGCCGCGGAGCGGCTGGGCCCGTGAGCCATGGCCGCTGAGCCTGCGCGTCCGGAGCCTGTGCTCCGCAACGGGAAAGGCCACAGCGGTGAGAGGCCCGCGTACTGCAAAAAAAAAAAAGTCACTTCTCTGTAAAGATACAACAGACTCGAAACCGTCTGGCTCATTTCACGTTGCTCTACAAAAGTTAGCCCGGGATTGGTTCGTCTGAGTTCCAGGCACTTTATATTCCTTATCTCACTTGACCTTGGGTATGACAGTCTTCATTTCCCTCATGAGGGAACTCAGGATCATTGGGTTAAGTTACACCCTCAGCAACAAATGTATCAACAGTAGATGGTGACTCATTCTTTCATCTCTGAGTTTGTTTATTCATTTACTATTTAACTAAACGACCCCGTAGACAATGTTAGACATAATACCAGTCACTGGTGACGGTACAGCAACAAGAAGGGCGATAGCCTGCAGTGTTTAGCGCAATACTTCCCAACTTCCTTCTCTCCTCACCGCACTCACGATACTCCATCACTTCTGTTTCACAGAAAAAGAACTGAAGTCCTAGCATGATGGAACAGCAGGCCTTGTGTATTATACTCACTCAAATACGCACTGAATCAATCAATTAATTAGTTATTAATGAAGGCAGGGATACAAAGGGATGATTTTTGGAAGGTTCCCTATGTTGGGGGGAAGCTCCAGTTCCCAGGACGTCTGACTCCTATCTTAGTCTGCAAGCAAACTCGAGTTACGAAGCAGAGGCCGTGGCCTGGCAGAATTCAGGCTTGCAGAAGGAGGGCAACTAAACCAAAGAACACAGGAAAGAAAAAAATACCCTTTAAATTCCTGAAAATGAACAAGGGCTGCTGATGTAATTTAGCCGTGAGCATCTTCCCATCAACACTGAGTGGCCTTAATTACTTAATTATAAACCCTTTTCACCTACCTATTAGAATGAGCCCAGTCAGGCTAGCACTTGATAACACTTTATTAGCCAATAATGTGCACTGCTATGTAATTTCAAAAGTAAAAGGCCAGAGGGCCACCTCTAACACACTCCAGTCGCCCAAGACTTCCCCTGCTGGGCTTCCTTCCGATCGGTCCTAACCCCTGTGCAGTCTCAGGTATTTCCATTTGTATTCTAATTATAGAGTCCAGTCCATGGCCTTGCCCCTCACGCTTTTGTAACGACAAGAAATGGACTGGAGTTCAAAGACATGGATTTCCTCAGGGCTCTGCCATTTGTACACCACGCACCTGTGAACAAGGAACTTACCTGGTCTGAACCTGGGTTTCCGCCCCTGTGACCTGGGGACGGGAGTTCAAGGGTTGGGAGGGTTGGACGAGATGACCTAGCAGTGTACTGGGCACAGAGTCTAACATTTACCAGGTGGTCTCAGAGAAATGGCAGTGAGTATACTGCTGGACGGAGAGAAGCGTGCAGGTGCTGCGACGATGAAACGCTATCCACGGCGGAATTCTCGCAGCTGCTAGCAGAACTCTCGAGGGAAGTGGAAAGGGAATCCTCAATTGTTTCTTGATCCTGGGAAGACAGCAGGCTTGGCACAGGGCAGTGGGCACTGCCTGGAAAGACAGTGTTTCAGGAATCTCCCTGTTTATAGCTGGGAGTCTTTCAGTGAGATGTTAACTCTCCCAGCCTTAGTTCGTTCACAGACGAAAATGGCAATAATGATTTGACTCACCAGGGTGGCAAGAAGAAGATTCCTTATTTTTTTGTTTGTTTGTTTTTGTTTGTTTTTCTTTTTTACACTGTATACCTTAATTTTATTTTTTTAACATCTTTATTGGAGTATAATTGCTTTACAGTGGTGTGTTCGTTTCTGCTCTATAACAAAGTGAATCAGCTCTACATATACATACATCCTCATATCTCTTCCCTCTTGCGTCTCCCTCCCTCCCACCCTCCCTATCCCACCCCTCTAGGTGGTCACAAAGCACCGAGCTGATCTCCCTGTGCTATGTGGCTGCTTCCCACTAGCCATCTATTTTACGTTTGGTAGTGTATATATGTCCATGCCGCTCTCTCACTTCGTCCCAGCTTCCCCTTCCCGCTCCCCACCTGCCTGCTGATGGCAAGTAGCTACGTTCATGGTTTCCCTCTCTTCCCTGCTCCCCCTGGGATGGCTCCTCCTGCTCTTCCCACCTCTGTGTTGGAGACCTCCATCTACGTCTTGCTGTTTCCAAGACTTTATACGCCACTCACAAGCTGAGAACCCTCAAATGCCTGACTCCAGCTGCACCTTTGTCCTGAGTGGACCTGATCCCTCGCCCACTCGACATTACTCCTTTGATGTCAAATCCACACCATAAACTTACATACCCAATATAGAACCTTCGGTTGTGTCCCTCCCCCAATCTCTCTCTCTTTTTTTTTAATCAAGTACTTCTTGTTATTTTATTATTGGTAAATAATGGAAGAAAAAATGGTCCTCATTTTTATATCATTTTTTTTTTACATTATCATTCTTACAGCACTCTTTTTTTTGGCTAATTTTGTTGTTCAGTCTCCTGTTGCTTTTAGGTATTATAAATTTTTTTAACATCCTTATTGGAGTATAATTGCTCTACAATGGTGTGTTAGTTTCTGCTTTATAACAAAGTGAATAAAAAACTTGGAACGCTTCCCGAATTTGCGTGTCATCCTGGCACAAGGGCCATGCTAATGTCATTCCAATTTTAGCATATGTGCTGCCAAAGCGAGCACCCTCCCCCAATCTCTCAACCACAAAGAGTAAAATACTTCCTGGTCATCTTTGATTCCTCTTTCTCCCTTACCCTCTCACCCAATCCATAAATCCTGTGGGTTTACATTCAAAATGTGGTTCTGATGAATCCCTTCTGGGTCACTTCATAATCTTCTCTCAATAGAGGATATGGAAAACTTTATTTCTCCTTCTACTATGACTACTCTTTAGTCTATTCATATAAAATATAAAGCAGACTTCATCACCGCCCTCCCCCCACTGCATTTAGAATAAAATCTACATTACCTACTATGGTTGAACTGGCCCTAAATGACCAGTTTGGAAGCTGTAGTCCAGGTGAGGGTTTAGCACAGAGCCAGGTCTTTTCCTGAAGTCTAGGTCAGGCAAATATTTATCAAACGCATGACTGACCAAGGCTCCAAGTGGTCCGATCACTGAGAATCTGGCAACAATGTTTAATAAACATTTGTGGAAGTGAACTGAATCTGGGCTCAAGCAGCCTGCCGCTCAGGGATCTGTTTGCTGCTATGTCCTCAAGATGACCCGGAATCCACACCTCTCCTGTTCCCTTACACACAGCCAGTGCTAAGTATGCCTGAAATATACAGCCTGGGGTTTTCTGAGAGGGGTATAACCAAGGCTCCACCTTCTAATTCTGAAACCCATTCTGTTCAAAAGTCATCAGACCCAGCAAATGGGAGGCAAAGAGCCCTGTTTATGTGATTCAGACTTTCCCGAGCCATCTGCCTCGGCCATATGCTTCCCAAGGAGAACTAAGTATAGCACAATTGCAGCTAATCAAATCTTTGTAAGAGCTGCAGCATCCCCGCCCAGTTATGGGCCTGGCATGTTCCAAGGAGCACAGAGCCCTTCTCCAGCCCAAGGTGAACTTGGCCTTAATGGGAGACCACAGAATGTAGGGGGCAGTTGTGACTTGCTAGGAAAATATCAGGGAGTGCCGAGAGTAGGTAAGAGCAGGTGGTCACTCTTTCCCTTCCACAGAGACGGAAGTCCCCTCCAGAAGATCAGCCCCATGGCCATGGCCGAGCCGAGAGTGACCAGTCCAGAGAGAGAGCTGCGCCCCAGGCCCCAACTCTCTCCAAGAGCTGCACACGCCACTGTCCCCTCCCCAAGCCGTGAATGAGTGGGGCTCCCCCCAGTCAAGGCCATTCTCACCTGGACTCTCCTCCAATGCCTCACCTTCCTCTATTACACCCCTGTCTGTTAGGACACATACCCCAAATGGTTAGCACAGGTACCCACCAATCAGAATGCGTGCCAAGCACAGTGATGAGCCGTGTCCTGGAGGCCATCTGCTGTGCCAGACACAAATCCTTTATTTATGGACTACAGGGCATGCGAGGGGTTGGGAGAGGGACCAGGTTAACTGGCCAGTGGAGGGGCAGCTTAGGCATCTGAGGGCAGTGGCTACCCTGACAACTGCCCCGACCAGATGCATTGGCTGAACATCGCCCCTCGGTAAAATGAACATGGTTTCTCCAAACCACGTGCAGGGCAGCCCAGCCTCTCTGCTGAGACCTGTCCCTGCAGCTAGAGGGGTTATTTTTTTTGCCCCTCAGAAATCCCATGCTTTCATCTCACTCCTTCTCCCTCTAAACTCAGTGTCAGCCCAGAGGAACCTGAGCGCCTGTCCTCCAGGACATGGGTGGCCTTGCAGCTGCTACTTCCCCCTTCCCTGCATCAGGATCTTGTCCTTCTGCTGTGCATCTGTGCGTGGACCTGGAAACTACCCCAGGGCAGCTCTCCTCTCTCCAACACAAACCATCTCCGTCGCTAGATACCCCCAGGCTCTCAAAGCTGGTCTGCATGCCTTAGAGTCCTGGACTCTGATGGGTCACCCTGACTCAGACCTGGCAGTGGCTGAACCTAGTAATTGACCTTCAACTTCCCACACAGCAAATGCAGGACACAAGGGTGTCTACCCCATGCCCTGACCCAACTGAGATATTCCTTGATCTGAACTTCTTAACTCCAGCCTACAACTGGACCAGTCTCAGCACAGCTGGAGTGTTTGGCAACCACCCACTCACGTGGTGCTGACACTGCAGGGAGTAGGACCCTGAGGAATTGAGCTAGGATCTGCTCCCTCCCCATCTTCCTGGCCAACTTCACTCTCCCCTTCAGCAGCTTTCTCTGACAGTCGCAGCCTAGAGGGAATGTGGATCCTACACGTTCACTCAGCATCCGGAAGATGCTCCATTTCTGACTGTACCCCCCTCAACACACTTACACCCCATTCATCAAAAATATTGAGAATTCCAGCGTCCGTGATGGATCTGCGGACGTGAGACAGTCCCTGTTCTTGAAGAAGGCCATTATCATTCTCTTCCCATGAATAAATGTCATGATTTCACCTTCTGAATTGTGCACTTATAACCCATCACAGGTGACCCATGGGTGTTTGGTCAATTACAGAGATACGGCTAGATGGCGTGAGGAATGTCAGAGAACTGTTAAGACCACTGGGACTTGGGGGGAAGGGGCACTGCTAAGAGGTCTGGGTTAGTGTCTCAATTTTTCCCTATTACAAGGACGTGATGTTCATCACTTTGCTTTCTCTAAAATGCAGCTATAATCTCTAATTATGGTATTGTCATGAGTACCAAATTAGATCACAGGAAGCAATGTCTATGGTTCGCTAAAATGAACACTACTTTTCAATGTTCTAATTACTTTCTTAATTATTTGGGGGGGAGGGAGTTACTGGCTAATAGTGACTTCTACCATGTCAAATACAAGTTCATTTCTGATTTGAAATAACAGCTAATAAAACTAATACAAATTATGTTATTGATAATTTTCAGAGGTCCTAGCATAGTGCTTGCTCAAAGTCGGTAATCTATGGATATTCTTTGAATATTCTTTTTCCTATGACCTTTTTCCCACTAAGCCTTCTTCTTCTCATTCATCATAGACCCTGCTTGTTTTGTCCCTTCTTCAGACATTCTCTCAATGGCCCAGGCAGATCACTGCTCCCTCTTCTGACCCCAGAGCAGTCTGCAGCAGCTGACTTAGAGCACCTGTCGTGTGCAGTTGCGGTTCTGTGTGACTCTCCTCTGAGCCTGCAGAATACATCATTGACCACTGCGTTCTTAGCTTCTAGCAAGAAGCCTGGCGTAAAAGAACACAATGAATATTTTTTTAATGAATTGATAGCCTCATCCTCATCTCAAAAACCTGTGTCTCCTTGCAAATGTCACCCCTTCATGGAGATTTTCCCATTCATTGTAGTTACAAGTAGCCCAGGCTCTGAAATCAGCTCTGCATTCAAGTTCAGACTCTCCATTCACTTGTAATTTGTTTCTACATTTTTTCATTTAGTCTTCTTAAAAAAAATGATTGAAGTATAGTATATAGTATATACTCCATTATAGGTTATTACAAGATAATGGGTATAATTTCTTTGTTTTATACAGCATAGTTTTGTTACTTATCTATTTATATAAAATAGTTTGTTAATCCCATACCCCTATCTTGCCCCTTCCCCTTCCCTCTCCCCTCTGGTAACTACCAGTTTATTTTCTGTACCTGTGAATCTGTTTCTGTTTTGCTGTATACATTTGTTTGTATTATTTTTTTTAGAGTCCACATAGAAGTGATATAGTACAGTATTTGCCTCTAACTAATTTCACTAAGCATAATATTTTCTAGGTTCATGGACGTTGCTGCAAATGGCAGAATTTCATTGTTTTTATGGTGGAATAATATTCCATTATATATATATATCTCACATTTTCTTCATCCATTCGTCTGTCCATGGACACTTGGGTTGTTGCCATATCTTGGCTATTGTAAATAGTGTTGCTATGAACACTAGGGTGCGTGCATCTTTTCAAATTAGTGTTTTTGATTTTTCCACTTGCAAATTACTTATGCTTTTTGAGCCTAATGTCCTTCATGTGTAAACTAACCATAAAAACCTCTTCTTCTAAAGCGTTATCGTGAAAGTTAGATAAGACAGTGATTGGTGTCATTATTATTATTAACAGTGCGCTTTATCCATGTTCACACCTTTGTTGTGTGTATTCCACCTTCTACTTTATTCAGCTCGGAATCACCTTATCCTCACCCACATGCCCACCCCCTCCCCCATCGTTCTACAAGCTACTTGAAAGCACAGACAATAGGATGGTCATTTGAGTGTCTTTCCTGTGACCTAGGTGAGTGCTTTGAATAAACCAGGTGCTCAATACTCTGGCAAAGTAATAGGTAGAGCATTAGCCTGGTTATCTCCAAAGGTAGACTGAGTCCTCATTGAGGAAGACAAATTGTCCTTTTTCATCTGAGCCACTATTCTAAGTCTGAGAATCCACACATCCACGTGGGGACTACTAGCTAAAAGGAAATCACATAGTTCTGTAAACCCATTTCACAGATAGGAACTGGGAGGCTCAAGAAGATGGAGAATCCAGCCTAAGGGCAGAACTAGCAGTGGAACCCAGAATCCAGCCTCCAAGTCCAGGGCTCTTCCTCCTGCCCCTCAACGGCCTCCCTTGGTGCTCACTGGGGCACTGAAGGACTGTTCGCAAGGCTGTTTCAATGCCTTTGTGTCCGAGCAAATTCTATAAACAGCATCTGAAAGTTGCAGCAGCACCTGCCTGGGTGTCAGCCAAGGCTTGGCCAGTGGGGCTCCAAGATCAATGCACACCTAGGCCTGTGTCCTCAGAATCAATTATTGCAGACTTAGATTCAATTACCAGATGGCCTCTTCTCTCAGGTTCATTTTTCTGCACGTCTCCACTTTGGCGCAGAGGTGATCGTGCAAACTTGCTGATGTGCACCACAGCCGCCATCACCCACCTGGCATGAGCTGGGGGCAGGAGACGGGGACAGCTCTCCTTTCCGACATCCCGGCAGAGTCGGTCTCCCCCACTGCATGCTGGGCTGCCACGGTATCACATGCTTCGTGATCACACCTCATCTCCTCATTTTTTTTTTTTTTGCGGTACGCAGGCCTCTCACTGCTGTGGCCTCTCCCGTTGTGGAGCACAGGCTCCGGACGCCCAGGCTCAGCGGCCATGGCTCACGGGCCCAGCCGCTCCGCGGCATGTGGGATCTTCCCGGACCAGTGCACGAACCCGTGTCCCCTGCATCGGCAGGCGGACTCTCAACCACTGCGCCACCAGGGAAGCCCCTTCTCATTATTTAATGTCTGTTTGAGTTTCCTGGGGTTCAGTCATGTAGTTCATCTCAGCAGCCATACGACTGGGGCTGAGAAAAAGTAAACTTTTAATGACTGTAATGATTTTCCCTTCTTTATTTTACGTATTTAACTTCTCCTAAACTAGATCCTTCCCAATGGCTTTTTTTTTAACATATTTATTGGAGTATAATTGCTTTACAATGCTGTGTTAGTTTCTGCTTTATAACAAAGTGAATCAGCTATACATATACACATATCCCCATATCCCCTCCCTCTTGCGTCTCCCTCCCACCCTCCCTATCCCACCCCTCTAGGTGGTCACAAAGCACCGAGCTGATCTCCCTGTGCTATACGGCTACTTTCCACTAGCTATCTATTTTACATTTGGTAGTGTATAGATGTCCATGCCACTCCCTCACTTCATCCCAGCTTCCACTTCTGCTTCCCCTTCCCCCTCCCCATGTCCTCAAGTCCATTCTCTACATCTGCATCTTTATTCCTGTCCTGCCCCTACGTTCTTCAGAACCTTTTTTTTTTTAGATTCCATATATATCCAATGGCTTTTAAGCGAAGTCAATTTTCTCTCCTTAGAACTAAAATACATACAAAAGCCAAAACTCTCAGCCCTCCTGGCTATCACTCTCTCTCTCTCCCTCCTTGCCCGAGCAGTGACGCTTACCCAAAGAATGCCTCTACTGGCTGTCTCCATTTCTTCATCATTTTACTCACACTTCAGTGCCCCCAAAATCTAGTTTCTGGACGCTTATCACCACCCAAAGAGCTCCTATCAAGGTGATGAATGCGCTAGCTGTCACTAAGATGTCCAGGAAAGTTTTAATGCACGTTGTACTTGAATTCTCAGAAACTTTCTGCAATGTCGGTCAATGCTTCCTCCTTGAACTACCCCGTTCCCGTGGCCTCTGTGAAATCAAGTTCCACTAGTTTCCTCTTGACTCTAGGGTAGCTTTCGTCTGCCTCCTTATCAAAGTCACCTCCCTGCTGCCCTCAGTGTCACTCCCCACCTCCCTTACAGCGGTTTGTTTTACTTAAGTTACTGCTGGAGTCATACTGACTGTATTCTCTTCCAACCAGAATGTAAGCCCAATGAGAGCACTAAATTGGTCTGTTTTATGCATTCTCCAAGTCTTGTACATAAAACGGAATGCAGTACATAGCCAGTCAATGAATCCATGCGTCTAAACCAGACTTCTCCTCTACGTTCAAGACCTTGAAGTCCAGTCGCCTACTTGAGATCTTCTGTTTGGATTTTCAAAGGCAGCACATACTTAGCATGTTTCAAACCACCACTAGAGGGGGAAAAAAAAGCTAAGATGCTGGTTTCTCTTCCAACATTCCTTATTTGAGTAAATGGCTCTATGAGCCACCTTGTCGTGTAAACCAGAAATCTGAGTCACCGTCTCCCTCCGCCTTCTGAGTGTGATCCCTCACCTCTCCATCTCAACGACCAACCAACCTGCCCGTGCTCACCTGGCTTCTCACCTGGACGGCTCAATGGCCTTCGTTCTGCTCAACCTTGCTTCTGGTCTGTCTCTCTACAATACTTCCAAGGAAGCATATTTTCAGTACACAAATAGAATCAAGCTGCTGCCCTGCTCAAAATCTTTCCATTCCTTTTAGGATACAGGAAACACTTTTTTGCCCTAATACAGTCCTCAAAGCCAATCTGCCCCTGTTTATCCTCATCTTGTTCCAGGCTCCCTTGTTCACTCTTCCGCAGCCACAGTGGCCTGTCGTCCCCCTTTTGTCACTGCATCACCTTTGCCCATGCCACTCCTTCTGCCTGGAGTGGCCCTTCCCTCCCCTGTGGATCATGCCAACTTCTGCTCACCCATCTCTTTCCCCAGAGAATGTTCTCTCATCGCCCGAAACCTTGTCAAACCCGTGATTACAAGCCCTCATAACACAAGGCATCTCTCTGAGTACTCTGATATTAGTTGGTGTAAAAATGACCTTGACTGTTTGAATAATCTCCTACGTTAGACCAAGTCTTCTGTGAAAGACAGGCTCCTTCTGCTCAAACAGAACTGCTTGATAGACATTTGTTGGATGTGAAATTTTAAAATATACATTTTTAGGTTTGAAAAAAAGGATAAAGACTCTAACCTACTGACTTTTTAATATCTTTAAAAAAATCATTTCCTTCTCATTTGATCATTACAAAAAAATCATCAAATGAGTTATCCACTTGAAACAAAACTAGCACGGTAACTGCAGCAATGATTCAGAAACACCCAGCTCCTTGACTCCACTGATTTATAAACTCTCTGAGATGGTTTCCTCCTTTGAAGATGGAAACTGAGATACTTTTCTCCAAGGACTGCTGTGAGAATTGATAAAATAGTATTTACAAGATACCTAGCACAGTGCCTGGTATATCAGTTGCAATATGAATAGAAATGTATTAGTGCCATTGCTACCGATCCATGAAAATATGGGTCATCCACTGGTACCTATTTCAGAAGGCTGAGGCAAAGTGCACTGACTCCAATGAAGATAAACAAGAACGTTCGTTTTCAGGAGTCATGACTTTTATCGTGCTTTAAACTTTAACAATATTGACCCAAACTGCTCTAAACCAAGGCAATCAATACTGGAGAGCATGTGCTCAGCTGAAGCTTTCAAACAGAATTTAGATGAAAGGGAAAGCATCTTTCAGTGAGGTCTGGAAGTGATGTGAAATTCTTGTCATCCACCTACTCATTCTTTCATCCATCCATCAGTCCATGGACTCCGCACCTCAGCACTGAGTGACAAAGCTGTGATAGCAGGTGTGTGAGTCATGGCGGTAAGCAAGTTTCTGTCCTCCTAGGACTTACACTGTGGTAAGGGGGGGGGAAAGAAATGCTCGAGTAATCATTCAGTTATAACGTCATACATGCTACAAAAAGGAAACGGAAGGGAATATGGCACACCTAATTTGGGGTGCGGGAAGCGTAGGACCTAAAGGTGAGAAGAGGCATCTTATGGGCTATGAAAACTGAAGTTTGACAGTGGCCACAACAGACCCTACAAACTAATGTGAAGGGCTAGACTCAAAATCAAGGCTCACAAAGGGAGTGGATGAGAACCACGACTCTAAATTCCTCAGTTAGAATAGAGGAGTGACATGGCATCAGGTAGAGAGGGAAGAAAGAAGTTTAGAGAGAACAAACATACAGATGTTTGGAGAAAGCTGTTGCTATGAAGTCAGTCTCTATTTACATCACCTCCAATGGAGGAGAGAAAAGAGGTGTCACCTCCTCTCATCCAAGCACGGAGGGCCTACCCAAACAGCTTAATACAGATCCCTCCAGTTCGGGGACCGGAGGACCAGTGCATGTTTGACTCCTCAAAAAGTTAAGGCCGCTCCATGCAGCAGGAGAGAGGTTAATGCACTGGGATAAGCTTAGACATTCAGAATTTGTTGAGGCAAAGGAGACGTTAGTTATGGACCAGACATGAGATCTGTAGGGAGAGCTGACCTGGTGCCATTTTAAGGCCAGCTCAGGGGAACCACGTGAGTGACAAGAAGATCCCGGCAGGGTAAGTCTATGTGAGTGAAAGACATCCAATTATAAGATGGAGATCCAGGGCAGGCTGAGCCAGCAGGGAGGTGTGTGGAGTTGCTGATACGGGACCCCTGAGGTTGCACCCCATTAGCAGCTTGGAAAACCAGCTCACATGAAAATGATGGTGAAGCCAAACAGACCCAGATACAAATCCCAATCCCACCATGTTCCTCCCTAAGCCTCAGTTTCCCCAGCTATAACTGGGAATACTGTTGACTATAACCATAGATTGTTGGGAAGAATACATCCCCATTTGTAGGACTGACAGGAAAGCTCAACTTAAGCTGAGAAGCAAAAGCTTTGAAACATCAGACTCCAAAGGTTAGCATGACTTTGTCTAAAACAAAGATAAAGGACAAGCTACAGACTAGGAGAAGATATTTTCTACACGATACATCAAGGAATTGTGAGCAAAGCTGTGTTTGGCAGGAGGTAGGAGACAAAATTACATCAATAAGGAGCAAATTATCCAAAAACAGCAGCAAAGGTTGTAACTGGGAAACTCATAAAAGGGAAAATAAGAATAGCTCATAAACACATGAAAGGAAAGTGATTAGGGAAAGGCAGACAAAACAAGATACTAGATTTGTGCAGGGAGATATCCTCATGAACTGCTGGTGGAAGTTTGAACTGGAACTTTGAAACGCCTTCTGGCAGTTTTCTTTCATTTAAATCTGCACATCTGCACGCCCGATGGATGCTTTAGCAACAGGGCTTTTTGTCATCTAGAGCAGGTCCTCACACATTCGCACAAGGAGGCGTGCACAGCAATGTTGTCTGAGTTGTCATTGTGTGCAAATGCCCCCCGAACAGTGGCGTGCCAGCACAAGTCTAAAAACTGTCTTCCAAACAGAAATGATCTGTAACGTTTGCTGATTTCCTGGTGCAAACAGTCCTCCACCCCCTCCATGGCCAGTTTCAAGCTACCCACACGAAGTCACCAAACCTGAGAAGAGATGCACACAGTCAACTCTCAGGCACAGGTGTGAGATGACCACAGCACACCTCGGTCTCCATCTGCATATGTGAACAGACTCTGTCAAAGTAAGAAGAAAATAAAATCTACCCATTATCTCTTGGTGAGTAGAACATGAAATGAAATGCAGAGAACGTAGACCCGCAAGTTAGCCATGGTTTCTTTGGGGATGGGTGGGGTCTCGCATTTGGATAGTGGGCAAAAATATCTGGAGCCTGATTTGTAACGTGCTCAAGGAGAATTTAGTCATAGATCACTTATGTAATCCAATTCATAAAATACTGAAATTGTTAAAATGACAGAATGGTGTTACTTATGCAGCAAATTAATGAGATGGCCAATTAATGTTGATTCCTTTATTAGTCTCTCTTCTACCATTAGCTCCCGTGAACCCTGTGGGAAACAAATTAAGTTTGTTCATTCATCCATTAAATGCACTGTTACTGTGTGCCCACTTGTGCCAAGTGCTGCAGGAGAATATGGACGCGACCAAGACTTACATCAAATTCCCCAACCTGAGGGGGTCATAATCTTGTTGGTGGAGAAACCTGTGTCTGGCAGGTCCTTACGGAACGGAATCAGTGATTCTTAAAGTAAGAATGAGACATCAGACTGTCTACTCTAGTCTTCAAAGACATTTACTTTAAATTAAGAGGAATTAAGGAAATTCTTATTAAACATCTGTATTCATGAGACAGCTGTTCCAAGGGCCAGAAAGTTCAAACTGTCTTCAACAAGAAAGAAAACTTCTCAATCCAACAGTAGCGCTAGCTTCAAGTATGGCTTGATTCCTTGGCCAAGGGATGAAACTCAAAACCCTGAATGCCTCTCTGCTTTCTCTTTCTCCACATCCCTTTGACTGTTCAGTGGACATCCCAAGGCTCTTCATACAATGGGACCATGGGCACAGCAGTCTCAGAATTGTCATCCTAGCACCCCAATAACCAGGAGGCTAGAGAGAGAAGACAGGTCCCTCCTTGGAGGTCCTTGTTCAGGGCCCAGGCATATACTGATTGCTTGAGCCCATCAAAGCCAGGCCTAGAGCTGGGAATCAATAGGCCACACCGCTGAGAAGATGGAAGAGGGACACTTCCCAAGGAAAATTAGGTCACTGTCGACAGAAAAAGGGAGTATAGAATCCAAAAAGTCAACTGCTTCAAGACTGCCACTTACCATGCTAGGAGCTTCATGCTGTTTGAGCCATTTGGTTGAACAACAAAAAACAGGCCTCTTCTTCCCCAGGGGAAATTAAAACTCAGGAATTTTAAATGAATTTCTGACTCTTCAAACTGCAAATGGAGGGCCTTTTTCATAATGGAGCAAAAACAATCATTTATCGTGAAAATGTTCATTAGATTTCAAGTTCTTGAATTAAAATAGCAGCTTTTCCATTGACTAGCGACCTCGGTCAATTCATTTAATGACTCTGGGTCTGTAAGGTTTCCACTTAATCTTTCTTTTTTTTTTTTTTAATTTATTTTTTGCATGTTGCCTAGTGGTACATTCTTTTTTTTTAACATCTTTATTGGAGTATAATTGCTTTACAATGTTGTGTTAGTTTCTGCTGTATAACAAAGTGAATCAGCTATATGTACACATATATCCCCATATCCCCTCCCTCTTGCATCTCCCTCCCACCCTCCCTATCCCACCCCTCTAGAGTGAAGTAAGTCGGAAAGAGAAAAATACTGTTATGCTAACACATATATATGGAATCTAAAAAAAAAAAAATGGTTATGAAGAACCTAGAGGCAGGACAGGAATAAAGATGCAGATGTAGAGAATGGACTTGAGGACACAGGGAGGGGTAAGGGTAAGCTGGGATGAAGTGAGAGAGTGGCATGGACATATATACACTACCAAACGTAAAAGAGATAGCTAGTGGGAAGCAGCCGCACAGCACAGGGAGATCAGCTCGGTGCTCTGTGTCACTTAATCTTTAAAGTTCCTTTTGGCCCTAAAACTCTGATGTATTTTGCACTTAAGTCTATTTTCTCTGGTTCCTATTTCAATGCCTTCAAGGCAATGATCTTTGGAGCCTTTTCTCAATGAAAGTGAACTAACCAGAAAGATTTAGATCACAATAGTTCCTCACAACTCCTGATGCAACTCTAAAATCCCAGGACGGCTGGTTCATCCCTTTGGTTAGAAGCCCTTTGCCCAGACTCCTCAAATGCACAAGCCCAAGGAAGATTGACACCCAAAAACAGTAAAGGCTCCCGGGGGATGGGTTTCTCAGACTGTGCTCTGAGGTAAGAAAAGTCTAGTCTAGTAGGAAGTGCACTGGTCTAGGAACCTGGCATGCAGGTTCCCACGGTGGCTTTGACACTGAACCTTCAGGGCTACAATTTTATAGAGGCAATGTCTCCTTATCTATAGCACATGAGTGCTGTCCCTGATGGATACCCGGCATTGGGTACTGGGCCACACGCTGAGAACGGAAAGGAGTCATAACAGCACGATCCCCACCTTCACTGAGTTCTAGGCCGCAGGGACCAAGAGAGGAGTCAAGTGGTTTTCACAGGAATACGTGCACATCACGATGACTGCCACAAAGCAAAGGCACCAGCACTCAGCCAGTTCAGGGGAGGCTTCCTGGGGGAAATGGACTTCAAGAAAAGTCCTTGGAAGCAACCTAAGTGCCCATCATCGGATGACTGGATAAAGAAGATGTGGCACATATATACAATGCAATATTGCTCAGCCATAAAAAGAAACGAAATGGAGCTATTTGTAATGAGGTGGATAGACCTAGAGTCTGTCATACAGAGTGAAGGCAGAAAGAGAAAGACAAATACCGTATGCTAACACATATATATGGAATTTAAGAAGAGAAAAAAATGTCATTAAGAACCTAGGGGTAAGACAGGAATAAAGACGCAGACCTACTGGAGAACGGACCTGAGGATATGGGGAGGGGGAAGGGTGAGCTGTGACAGGGCGAGAGAGAGGCATGGACATATACACACTAACAAACGTAAGATAGATAGCTAGTGGGAAGCAGCCCATGGCACAGGGATATCCGCTCGGTGCTTTGTGACCACCCTGGAGGGGTGGGATAGGGAGGGTGGGAGGGAGGGAGATGCAAGAGGGAAGAGATATGGGAACATATGGGAACATATGTATATGTATAACTGATTCACTTTGTTATAAAGCAGAAACTAACACACCATTGTAAAGCAATTATACCCCAATAAAGATGTTAAAAAAAAAAAAGAAAAAAGCAAAGTCCTAAAGGAGAAGTAGGAGCAAGGAAGCAAAGGGGAGGACAGACAAAGGGAGATGCATAAAGTGTCCTACCTCTGGGTGCCTGCACACTAGTGGGAATGCTGGTGCACATGCAACATGAACACATGGTAATAAGCAGTAAGAATTACAAAGAACGTTCAGATAAAATATGGGAAGATTCTGAGAAGCAAGGTCACTCTTACGTGGAAGATAAAAAGCTTGTGTAAATAGGAAAAGGAATGTGATGATCTGGTAATACAGTAGGACATAAGCAAGGAAAAACAGAGGGGGTGGGCTAAGCACATCTGGTAGGTATCACAGAACAAGCAAAGGCAACTACTTCCTGAGGGAAACGGGAAATAGCCCAGGCTGAGCCAGGGCGTGTGTCAGGGGAAAACTTGAAAGGTTTTATTTCAAAGACCTTGAAGATAAAGCTTAGAAATGTCCAGCTACTGGATGCTTCCTACGCTGTATCAAAAAACCTCTCTCTAATTATCATACTAAGTGAAGTTAGAAAGAGAAAGACAAACACCATATGATACCACTTATATGTGGAATCTAAAATGTGACACAGATGAACTTACCTACTAGACAGAAACAGACTCACAGACATAGAGGACAGACTTGTGGTTGTCAAGGGGGAGGAGGGGGTGGGGGAGGGATGGAGTGGGAGTTTGCGGTTAGCAGATGCAAACTAGTATATACAGAATGGATAAACAACAAGGTCTTACTGTATAGCACAGGTAACTATATTCAGAATCCTGTGATAAACCATATGGAAAAGAATATGAAAAAGAATATGTATGTGTATACGTACATATATACTGAATCACTATGCTGTATGACAGAAATCAACACAACATTGTAAATCAACTCTACTTCAATTAAGAAAAAAAAACACTCTCTCTAAACGTTTGGTACTGTGGACTGAGACTCCCTCTTTCCAATACAATCCCATCCTTGTTTCTTCTCTCAGTTCTCTGGCTTCCCTCCTCAGGCATCTTCATGAGCTTCTGTTCATCTGCTCAGCCTAGGTGTTCATGGGGCCCCAGCCGTCCTTGGCTGCCTTCTCTTCAAAACCCACAGAACCTCCACGTGTAAACGTATCCCCAGTGCTGACATGAATCTCTGGGTATTTGCTGGTGACTCTGCATGGATGAACCTCAGCTTAAATCTTCCCTGGAAGCAGCCCTGAGTTTCCTGTGTGGAGGAAACAGGGGCACTGGGCACTTGTTTCAGTTTCAAAGACGTGGAACCAGGGATTGAACCCAGATAGACTGTAGATGCCGTTTTTGTGCTGTTCGATGGGTCTTCCATGTGTAAACACTCATTGAAACAATGGCATGAACATGTGGTTCACTGCCTCTTCTAAAAAAGGTTGAAAATATTTAAATAGTAAAATTGGGATGACGTGCAGTATCCTAAAAGCACATCCACGGGACACCGGCGGGGCAGCCCCTGAAGGTCTGATTTTGCTACTACAGTGTCCACAGGAGTGCTGAGGGCTGCAATGTGAAGCGAGTGAGGCTGGGGAGGAGGCCGAGCCCAGGAAAGAAGACTGAGCCTGACCAGAGTGATGTCAGTGGGCTTGGAGAGGACCCGGAAGACCCGAGAAGGAGAAGAAAGTCCCAACTGATAGGACTTGAAATTTGATGCAGTGTGGAGGGGGTGCTGGTGGAGGGGTTCAAGGAGTAATTCTGGCCCATCTTGCAGGACCAGGTGGGTAGCAGGGCCATGTATCAACACTGCTGATTTATTCCTCCAGCTGATGCTCAGCACAAGTCCTGTCCTTAGCACCGCGGGTAGAGTAGGGACCTGCCAGACCCTGGAGCCCGACTCACTGGGGTTGAATCCTTACTCCAAGACTCACTACCTGGGAGGCCTTGAGCCAGTCCATGAGCTCTGCATGCCTGAATTTCCTCTTCTGTACAATGGGACCTCTTCCTGTAACTTATCACTTAGGGAAGGTGTGATAATAAAGTAAATCCATACACATAAATACGTAACATATTTGAAATATTCTATTTCGTGGCACATAGAAAACAGTGATGATTTACTGAAAGTAGCATTATTATCAAATTTTAGAGGAGACACAGACAATAAATACATATGGAATAAAACTAGCTGAAGTGGTGCGAAGAAAAATAAAGCAGAATAAGAAACTGAGTTATAACAGGAAATCTATTTTTTTAAAAATAACTGGGCAAGAAGCCTCTCTGAGGAGGTGACATCTGAGCAGAGACCTGACCTGGATTCACTGAGAAAACAAGCTAGGTGAAGATTGCAGAGGAATGACCAACTTCACAGTGGAAGGACCCCCTAAGTTCAGAAGCTCTGAGTTGGGAATGAGCTTGGTGATTCAAGGAAGAGTAAGAGTGATGGGGTAGAAGGGAGAAGATGAGTTTAAGTGGAAAGTCAAGGATCAGACCATACAGGGGCCAATCAGGACCTGCTAAGGACTCCGTACTTTGTTCGAAGGTCTGCACGAAGCAATATGATGCAGTAGTTAAGAGCCAGACCGCCTGAATGGGACCTTACCCCAGCCTCTTCCCAGATGTGCACATCAGCACCTTTATCTATAAAGTGGGGATAATAATAGCACCTACCCTATGGAGTTGTGAGAAGTCAGAAAATTTAATATATGCAAAGAATACAGAACGGTGCCTGGTGTATATCAAGCATTCTGTATCATCATTAGAAGACTTTCAGTAGCGGTCCAACATAATCCAAATTATCTGTAAAAGGTACTACCCTGGCTTTTGTGTGAAGGTGATGCAGGTCAGCCTTTGGCAGTGGCGAACTAAAATGAGTTGAGTCCTGAGAGTGATGGAGAACGATCATTGCATTGGATATGGACTGAAAACTTCTCAGGCTGATGTGCAGCAACATGGATGGACCTAGAGATGATCATGCTAAGTGAAGTAAGTCAGACAGAGAAAGACAAATACCATATGATATCGCTTGTATGTGGAATCTAAAATACGACACGAGTGAACTTATCTACGAAACAGATTCACAGACGTGGAGAACAGACTAGTGGTTGCCAAGGGGGAGGTGAGGTGGGGAAGGGATGGACTTGGAGTGTGGGATTAGCAGATGCAAACTATTATATACAGGATGGATAAACAAGGTCCTACTGCACAGCACAGGGAACTATAGTCAATATCCTGGCATAAACCATAATGGAAAAGAATCTGAAAAAGAATGTATATATATGTATAACTGAATCACTTTGCAGAACAGCAGGAATTAAAAACAGTGTAAATCAACTATACTGCAGTAAAATAAATTTTTTAAAAAAATTCTCAGGCTGGATGGCTCTGTGCATCTATATTACCTTAAAGTTTCCCTGAGAATATGTGCGTGCTGGGTCATGCTAAGTAAAGTCTTTAAAAAGTCACTGTCTTGGGCTTCCCTGGTGGCGCAGCGGTTGGGAGTCCGCCTGCCGATGCGGGGGACGCGGGTTTGTGCCCCGGTCCGGGAAGATCCCACATGCCGTGGAGCGGCTGGGCCCGTGAGCCTTGGCCGCTGAGCCTGCGCGTCCGGAGCCTGTGCTCCGCAACGGGAGAGGCCACAACAGTGAGGGGCCCGCGTACCGCAAAAAAAAAAAAAAAAAAAAAAAAATCACTGTCTACTTAAAGTGGATGTATTATTACAAAAAAACAAATTAATGGAATAAAAAGAAACAAAACTCTCATGCTTTTCTTTCAAGAACATTCTGAGTAAAAGCCATGCTCTTCAGAGAGTATGTGTTCCTCATAGCCTCTCCTTGGGATCTTCAGAATTAGCTACCAAGACAAAGTGGGAAATCCTGTTTCTGTAACTGTCCAAATACCCTACGGATATGTAAAGGTAAGATAGGAATTTTCTGTTAATTTTCCAGCATGAGCAGTTTTCACATAAATCCATCCTCTTATCTTGGGCTGTCCTTAAGAAAGAAAGGGTTATTTGATAGATGCGTGGAAAGCCAATCTGTGAGAAAGCCTGCTCCAGTAACCCCACTCTCCAGGACAACCCTACTCTGCTTTAAAATGGCTCGTGTTCAAATCATTGGGCAGCTGTCGGGGAATTTTGCTCTGAGTGAAGCCTCAAGTAATATTTTCCTCATTTTTTACTAGGCGCGCATAAATAGCACCATGAATCGAAGACACTCCATAAAAAGGCAAGAGCGAGACCTGACAGCGGTTTTGAAATGGCTCTGGCGCCCAGTGTGGGGAGTACAGAATCTCCATTAGCAGGACTTTTACCCTTAAATATGTTTCTCCTCCCTCCCGGAACCTCCCCGGAACCAGAGGTTCTGATGCACCTGACTCTTCCTCTGTGTGCTCCCTTGAATTAAAAAAAAAAATCCACATGTAAATGGAGACGCAGACTCCCTCATTTTCCATGTGAGAATACTGGACAAGATAGACTTTATCATTCCTCACAGTGAAAAAAGAGCTTATGCCCAAGACAGGGTAAATATCCAGCAGAGTTTGGACCGAACAGGAGCGGCTTTCTGCAGTTTACGGCAGTTACGATTATCAGCCTCAGCCAGCTCAGAGGAAAATATTTCTTTTCATTTCATGACCGCACTGTTTTCCAGAGGCACTGGATAAAAACGCACCTGTCAGCAGATCAGGAATAAAGACCCTCTGCCGCATAGGACCATCCTCAGGGACCTGTCTTTTACATTACGGTGTGAAGATTTCAGAATCTCTTCCTGTAACTGTAAGTCACTGAGGGGAGAAGACTAAATCATCCAATTATCCATCGTTAGCACCAGCGTATTAGCTGCAATTACAGAATTCCAAGGTTCTGCTCTTGTGCGTCCGCATGTGAACTTCCTCTTTGGTATTTTATCCAGGTATATCTTAGAGTCTGACTTAGGAGGCATGGGAGGAGGGATCGAGAAACTGGCCGCTTCCTAGTCCCTAGGGTGTCCTGGGAGGGGAGGTCCTTGCACCACATTGGGAGAAACTCTGCTGTGGTTTGAGGGGGTCCTGAACATCGCCCCGCCACTTCCTGGACACCTTCCGTGTTGTTACTCCAAATTCCACACAGCATGGGCCATTCTTAGATTCTCTGTGACCACTTGGCCAAATCAGGAAGAAGTTAGCCTGCCTCTTTGGGATACTTCGCTTTTTTCTAAATAATCGTCAGCTTTTTTTAAACAACTATTTGACTGCTGAGAAGTCGAAACAGCATCCTTTCCCACTGAAATGCTTCCCCCACAACAACCTGTTCGCTGAGCCTTCAAAAGCTTGCTATTTTTTTAATGGTATGGGATTCAGTCTCCCTCTTCCTTTCATTCTGGCTCAAGTTCTGCCCTCTGGTCTTGTATTCACTAAGGCAGTAAACAAGCCTGTGAAGCCAGCTGTGCCCCAGGTGCTCTGGCAGGCACCAGGGAGCCAGAACTGAAGAGAGCAACATGACCAGCACTTTGGTGTGTAAATGTAAGCATCAACTTCCACACTGAGGATTAATTTATATCCCTAAGTATATAATAATAATAACCATGATAATGTCTCTTCATTTTAAAAAAAACTAGAATGACTCTGCCTATATGTACCCTCTCATACAATGCTCTTTTCATTGGCCACTGTCTCGTACCATGCGAAAACCTCTGCTTGAAACCTCCAGCGATGGGAAGTTCACTGCTTCTGAAGACAACATCTGTAGCTGGGCATCTGGGGGCTCAAGAGCTCCAGAAACAGTGCCTGACACACCGGAGGCACCCGAGAAACATTTTCCCGAATGAGCAAAACCCATCAGGACTAACATTTCAGTTCATGCAAATTTCACCCAAGTCTGCTGACTCTGGCTTTTGTAATAAAACTTAAAAATAGCCGGGATTTATTGAGGGCTTAGGATGTCAGGCTCCCCTCTGCGTGCTTATGTGCATTAATATTTTAAATTCTTACAACCCTATGAAGAAGGTATTATTATTATTATTACTATTATTGTTGTTATTGTTATCACTATTCCCATGTTACAGAGAAGGAAAATGAGGCACAGGGAGGTTAGAAACAAGCCCAAGGTCACCCAGAGTGACTGGGACTCAGCCACCTGGTTCTGGAGCCTGTGTGTAGTGCTCTAGAGATAAAGATTGTTCTCTCTCATCCGCAAGGGAAGCAGCTCTGATGTGTGTGTATCTTCTCTGGCCTATGCTTCAGGGAGCCCGTGCTCTCCCTCACCTTTTTCTCTAGGTGTGTTTCCCTGAAATGCGGTTCCCCAGGTGCAGCTTTGCCGTGCAGGTGCGCGCTGGTGGTGCTGCTGTCTGAGTGAAGAGCAGGCAGGGGGCCCAGGAGCCTTGCTCAGCGTGGAGGGAAGCACCAGGGCAGGTGTGCCGATGGCAGGGCAGCTGAGGCTGTGAAGACCCGATGGCGGGACTCTGCTCACTTTCTGAGCACAGAGAGATTTGCACTGATGACCTGGACCTACAGTCGGGACACCTGGAGGTCAGGTGTGCTCACAGAAGACAGACTCAGGAAGACAGCAGTCGGGCCTTCCAGGGAAGGCTGTCCTGAGCCCTGGGCCCCCAGGGCCTCCCTCCTCCTGAGCCCTTGTCACTCACCCCGTGGTTCCCCACCCCAGTCCTTGAGCTCCAGGAGAGCAGGGTCAGCCATCAAGCTCTGTGTCAACTGTGCCACATACACAGCCGGCTTTAGAATCTGGGATTTGATGCTGTGTAAGTATCTCCACAGAAAATGCATTAAATGCGGGACAGATTAGGGGACCATCCCTGAAAAATGTGGCAGGAGGGTGATCAAGGAGGTCACGCTTTGATGTGTAGGTGTACATGCAGGCTCCCAATGCGACAGGAAGTCCATTCACTACCCATATACAGTAGATTAATGGATCCCCAAAACAGCCCTTCAGGGTCATTTCTATAGGGGACTAAACCCAAAGGCTACTGGCTCAGGGTCACAAGGAACCCAGGTGAACGCAGGTCCGGCTAACTTCACACCACACCTCGTATGTGATACTGAACGAACTGCAGTGCCTCTTCTAGTGGTTTCTGGACACAGATGATGAACAGCACATCCAGAGAAGAGGACTGTGTGCAGGTAACTTAGCACAGGTGTGCCCAGTGAGACCACCTGGGACGTGGGGACACAGGGCAGGGAGAGGAAGGAAGACAGGCAAGGGTGCATTTCAGCAAAGGTCCCCAAGAAGGCAGCGCCAGCCTGATCCTGCAGGGGACTCTGGAGGGTGAGCTACATCTCAGTCTGTCCCCTCGTGAGACGGGAGATGGGCTTCTGTATCCCTGCACTAATACTCACTGGTTCATGGCAGGGGTTGGGTGGGGAGGGGATGGGGGACGGTGGGCTTCAAACTCCCAGGCACGTTCAGATCTTGGGCAGAGTGCTTCTGGGAGCCTGGGGTGGTCCTCCAAGCAAAGTCCCAGGTGCAGGTACTGAGAGCAAGGGGGCAGGAGAAGCCCACAAATGGGGGAGGGGCACGTGCTGTGTGTGTACAGGTAGTGAAGAGGATATGCTCAGACAGGGAATGAGCAATTCTGCCAGGGGCAAGGGATCGCCCTTGGAGAACCAGCATAAATCCTTTCTGCCAGCCTAGTGGGACTAGCGGGGTGAGAGGGTGAGGAAAGGAGGGATAGGCATGGAAAGCAAAAGCAGAGGCAGAGAGGCGTGAACCGTGGTACAAGAGACTGGAGAAAGCTTCCCAAAGAAGAACCTTGGCGGTCAAGCAGACTTTAAGACTTGATCTCAAGGACAAAGGATAGGCAACAATTCTGACTTGGACCCCCAGGGAGCCGGGTCACCGCACCAGCTGGCAGAGCAGATTCCCAGCTTGCACTGGGAGTCCAAGGTGAGGGGCCCTGGCTTCGGTGTTTCTCAGTTGACTGCTGCGAGGACCAGAGGGGAGAGCATCCTTCAAGCCTGGGCTCACCCAGGCACATCCTTCCTGACAGCCCTGAGCATCACTCTCCTCCGGCCCCAGGTGGGCACTCAGAGCCTGGGAGCTGGAGTGTTTTACCTGCTTAACATTCTCCATGAAAACAAGCATATTTGATATGTAGGGGTACGTTAATGGACCCTGAAAAGAAGTTAGTTTGATTCATTTGAAGAATAAATGTCTCTCCCCACCCCTTAACACGGTGAAACGCAGAAAAGCTTCTGCTTAATGGAAAGGGAAATTACCTCTCAAAACATGACTAAAACTAATCATGGCCATTTTTACGCGTTCACAATTCACTGCTCGTCCTTTCTCCTGCTTCGGTGAGCGGTGACCAGCAGATGCCTGGGCCGAACCGCCTATAGCACAGCCTCAATCGGCTTAGGCAGCACCCCTCCCCCTCCCCCTATTTTCCCTTAAGTGATCATCCCTCTAAGGGAAAATAATATTTTTTTTAACATCTCCAGGTAGGAAGGACTGCACAATCTATTAAATAGCATCGTTTTGGCGGAAGGAAATCGCCAAGGCTACGTATCCGTAACATTCATTCACAGATGCAGACATGCCAATTACCTGTAACCCTGAACTCCGAAGAGAGAACAAAGCTGTGAGACCCACAAAATGTAAGCCTTTGATGCAAACAGAATCACATTTTTTTTTTAATTTCTTACTTCTGGTTTCTCTTCCTGGAATCCCTTAACCCTTATATTTTCATTGACCATCATTCACCTCTGTACCTCTTGGCACCCAGGACTTCGGCTTATAGGAGAAACTTGAAAAGGTTTGGAACAGCCCAGGGATATCCTGGTGTCAGTGAACCATTAGGGGATCACCTACAATTCATACTTTTCTATTTTGGGTGATGACCAAGACCCAGTGGCCTTCAGAGTCGTACTGACCACTGGCCCGAATCACCCACCCTTCCACATCTACAGAGAAGTAGCTCCCTTTATGCCTGGCCCCAAGCGCCGGGAGCAGATGTGATGCACTGTTCCAGTTGGGGTACAGTCACCTGTTCACACACATGTCCCTTCTGTAATGTGGTCATCTTTCTAGAATGCCCAGGGGAGGACTGCTCTTACCTGGTACAAGCTCAGAGCCTGTCCTAGTCTATTTTACAAGATATGTCGCTACCTCAGACAAGAAGGAACTATCCATTTACCACAGAAACCTGTCCCAAGTCACCTTTTTTAAAAGTACAGAAGAAAAGAAAACACCATAGTATACAGGTTATGGCTACATTTCACACGGGGAGTTACTATTTTTTCTTATTCACAGAATCAAATCATAAACACCTACCTCGGAAAACCCAACGCCAAAGTATTTCCCATCTAGAGAAGCAGAATCCAAATCACCTACATGGTTGAAAGACATTTCCATATCATATGGCTACGAGAGAACAGATATATCTAAAAAGAGAGAAAGACTGTATAATTCTGCCCCTTAATTTGTGTAGCAACGTCTTGTGCTTGAACAGCATTGGATTTATGTCTTCCTAGTGCTTTCATTTCATCTGGCTGTGCCTCTGAGACGAAATCAATCTGCTCCACGTGGCACATCGTGGCCTCCAAACCCGGCCGCCAAGGTTTCTCTTCTCATTTTGTCTCCGTCCTTATCACCCGCCACGCCAGATCTCTCATCATCCCAGGAACACCCTTGCTCAGGTCCCAGGGATATCGGGGCCTGGTACCTCTGCCGAGAACATCCTTCCCTTCCTTTGCCTGCACGGCCAACTTCTGCTCACCCTTCCAGCTCTCATTGTCTCAGATGAGCTGTGTCAGCTTCCACCTCTACTGTATTTGTTAGTGTGACACTTCTGTCTCCCCAGGAAGACTGTGGGTGCCTCCAGAGCAGGAAGGAATCTTCTCATCCCCAGGGATGTGTTCCATGGGACCGGCCTGGGGCAGCTGCTACTAAGTAAACAACTACTGAATGCATAATAGCATCACTTACTCTTGCTAGTGGTTATTGTGGGCTTACTGTGTGCCAGGACCATTCTAGTCATTTCCTTGCATAACTCATTCAAACCTTAACATAAACCTATGAGGTAGGGACCTCCTATCAGCCCCACTTTATAGGTGAAGAACCCAAAAAACCAAATTGGCTAAAATAACTTTCCTAAATCCACATGGCTGAGAAGAGTCGGAAGCAGGATTTGAACCCAGAAATTTCTGAGTGTGTGTCCTGCACCACTCCTGAATTCTGCCTCTTTAGACAGAGAAAGCTTTTCCTATTTCTGTTTTAGAGATAAATGCAACCAAAAAACCAAATTAAATGATTTGTCCCAATAAGATCACTCAACTAATAAGTGTCAACGACATCAAGTGTTTTGACTCCTTCTGGTGATTTCTCAATATATCAGTACTCGACTAAACATATATATATATTTTCTTTTTTACTGAGAACTACATGCAGGTAATGGAAATATGTCTGGGTGATTGGATGTAAATGTGACTGCTGAAACATTCTCCCTTTGCTGTACATACAGAAGTTGCTCCATGAAGGGTTGGAGAATATTCCACTCCTGCCTTGAAGCTGGACTGGCCTTGCAATCGGCCTTGACCAATGGAATGTGGAGGACAGACCCTGTGCCATTTCCCAGTCTAGCCCTTAAGAGACCTGGAATCTTCCATTTTCTTTCCCTTGGTGACCTGAGCTACCATAGAAGAAGTTGGACACCCAACTGGAGACAGCTGGACCATTCCCTTAGGCAGTTCAGCCACCTCAACTGAGAGATCAAACGTGTGTGAAGACAAGTCTGATGTTATGATCGTGGGTAATCTGTCCTCCACTGAGATCCCAGCTGAAAGCAGTGTACAAATGACCTGGCTGAGCCCAGCCAACTCAAAACATCAAGAATAAATTGTTGTTTTGAACCACTAAGCTTCGGAGTGCTTTGTAATGAGGCAACGTCTAACTGAAAACACTAAAACTGGAAAATTCACCTTGAGGAAGAAATCGCAAACACTATCTATTCCTCACCCATGGAGCCATCCCTACTGTAATTACTGCTGACCTCCATATGGGCCTTCTGTTCTAAATATCATACTCACGTAAACTCAAGGGCCTACCAAGTGGTCCACAATTATCCCCATGTCAAACTAGACCAAAGAAGAAAATAGCCTTTTTTTCCCCAAACTGCATTTCATTTTTCTTTTTTTTTGTCTCTGTGCAGCTCCAGCAGGAGTCCTCCTTTCCCCAAGCTGCTTGCTGGGCTCTGCCAGCTGTTGGACGCCCAGCAGTCCTCTGATCCTCACAGCTGGGCCTCTCAGCTCCAAGAGACAGCTCAGCCAGAGACAGGGACTGAGCTCTTGAGCTACACAGTCACGAGAAGAAGCAGAGTCCTTTGTCGGGGACCTGGGGATGGCATCCATCAAGTCAGCTAAGCATTAATCCCACCTGACTTCCAGGTCCAGCCTTGTCCCTGAGACCAGAACCCAGCTTCAAACCCCTGATCAGGTGACCACTCACACGTCAGACTGACTGGACACTTACTTTGTGCCAGTTCCTAACCTGGGACATTTACCTTAATAATCTCTGTAAAATATAAAACGCCCTTTTCATTTATAATCTCCAAGATGTACAACCATATAAAATCTATGGGATGCAGCAAAAGCAGTTCTTAGAGGAAAGTTCATAGCAATACAAGCCTTCTTTAAGAAACAAGAAGAATCTCAAATAAACAACCTAACCCTCCACCTAAAAGAATTAGAAAAAGAAGAACAAACAAAACCTAAAGTCAGCAGAAGGAAGGAGATAATAAAGATCAGAGAGGAAATAAATAGAGATTTAAAAAACAGCAGAAAAAGAATCGGTAAAACCAAGAACTGGTTCTTTGAAAGGGTAAACAAAATTGACAAACCTCTGGCCAGGCTCACCAAGAAGAAAAGAGAGAGGACCCAAATAAACAAAATTAGAGCTATAATGTCTAAGACAAAGCCCTACAGAGGATGGATATTTATCCTCATGTTTCAGGTGAGGAAATGAAGCTCAAGTTGTTAACGCCTGGGATCACATGACTAGTTCCTGCAAGATTTGGGTTCAAATCTTCTACTTTCTCATTCACTTCCATGAACCTTCTTCTGGCAGAAGCTGGGTTGGGGAAGGAGCACGACACAGGTGGTAGCACAGTGGGGGAACTGCAGGCGTCCTGAATGCACATAGGAGAGGGAGTGACCACCAGTCTTAGATGCCTGATTTATTTCCTGGAGAGAGGAGGAGAGTGAAGGGTGGAAGAGAAGGACCTCCCTGGAAATGTGGAGCCTTGACTACTACTTAATGCTTAACTCTTTCCAGAGTCAGGGGAGGAGCCAGTGGTCTCCAGTATCTTTCTCTTTCTGTATCACAGGCTTGAGTCAACCTGTTGCCCATAAACCATCAGCCCCCCCGATTGTCCCTTGCATGGTCCAAGTAGCCTACTCTGCCCCGAATCTCCCACTCCTCCTCCCAGGCAGAGATAAACAGGTCACCACATCTACACTCCCACTTTGTGGTTATTCAACTGCATGCAGTTTTACTCACCATAATATCACTGTCAACAATGGGGTGGTCTAATTGCCAGGGCAACTCCAGATGAATTTTTGGAAGTGTAGCTATGACTGGAACTCTTACTCTGCTGGATATGATTTCTATAATATTCTTGGCTACCTTGTACAGTGAAAGTTAAGCAGATTTCACCTAGTTCTGTCTTTTTATCTCCATACTTCCGCTTCCATCCCGAAGTGTTTCTTCTTCTTCTTCAGGTCTGGCTGATCTATACATTCTCCCAAATTTACTAATGAAAATATTTCTGTTAGAATATAATCTTGACGCCTAGCCTTAATTTTTATGTAATAAGCTCTATATTTCGGACTCAACACTATTACACTGAAACTGCTGGGAGCCCTGGATACCTACTAATACTCCAGCTTCTCCAAGGTTAGAACCTGGATTGTTCTTGGCAATCCTTCTTCCCTAGGAGTGTTGCACTGACTCCTTGCTGTGCACAGAAAGTGCTACCACACCTGCCTGCTGACTCAGTCCCCTATACCTAGATGATATCAAATTCTCTTCAACAGGTTTCTTCTTACCTATCTGCTGGATGCCATTTCCCTTCCTCTTCCTCCCTGACTTGACGTTAGCCAACCTCCACAGCCAGGTTTATCCTCAGATGCCAGCTGCTCCTGGGAGAGTGTTTGTTTGTTTGTTTTTTCCTTCATCCAGGTCCCCCTTGCAATAACGTACACACATGGCCAAAGCAACAGTGGGTCTCCATTTCCAAAACCCACTCATTCAGCATTCAACAATGATTTACTGAGTGCCTTTATGTACCTGGCACTCTGCTAAGCCCTGGCTTACAGTGATAAATGAAGGCTTACCAGCGGGGAACAAGTGCCCCACTGCCATCCTCCTGCTTACCTGTCTGCCCAAGGATGGAGGCACTCAGTCTGTGGGGGATCCTTGAGGACACCTTCAAGGTCACTCGGATCTGATAATACCTAAGGAAAGAACAGAGGACAGGCTGCTGAATATCAGATTTCTTACTGTTGGCTGCTGTTAAAAATACCTAGACTTAATCCTAAAGATTGTAGGGAACCAGGAAAGTTTCTGGACGACATGCATGATCATCTAGCATCAAAGAGAGATTTATTTTGTTAGCATAGTGGGAAAGGGATGGGATGGGCCAAGCTGAAGACACCTGAGAGCATATGAAACACGTAAGAGGTTGGTAGTGATGGAAATAGGAAAAAGGAAGATAGGTCATATGGCACGTACATTAGGGGTGTGATTTTTCTTCAGTCAAAAAAGTCCATTTTACAGAAAAATAGGAAGTTTAATGCATGGTGAACAATCCATACACAAATTGAATTGCTATCAGGTTGCAACACAGACAAACATTTCCTTTAGAAACACGGCAGCTGAACTGCTAATCCTGGGGATATTGACAAACATTTTTACCAGTGTATTTCTGTGCCTTTGTTTTTATTATGTCACCCGCATTTCCAGATTCAGTCATTTCAGAATATCGTGCAGGTTCTCACACTGTCAGCAAACTCTCTCATCTGTCTTCTTTTGCCACATGTGCAGAAGCACTTTTTGAAGTTCTGTGCTTTGCAATCAATGATCCTTTTGTTTGCAAGCACTTGGGAACATTTCTGGCCTCATAATTGTTCTCCCCTTCCACTGATTTCAAAGCCATTGTGTAATAGAATGTGAATAAAACCAAGTGAAATAGAAGTAAAATAGACCATGAACACATCAGTCTCTCATGGCTCACTGAACTCACAGCTGGGAGCTATTTTGCTATGGACTCTGTTGCACTGTGAATACACTTGGAGAATGTTTCTGTTGACATGTCTATGTGTATATGGTGATCCAAGGAGATGTAGAGCACAGACCACTGGCACTGCACTTATGTAGCTTGGGTGACATCATTTGAGAGCTGTGTGACTTTGAGTACATCACACAACTTCTCTGAACTTGTTCTTGTATCTGTAGAATGAGGATTTAAAAAAAAAAAAAAAGAAAAGAAAAGAAGAAAAAGGTACTTGTCATGACTTCTGCTTCCAGGAAAAATGGAGTAGACATACTTTTTTCTATCCCCACTAAGTACAGCTAAAAACTCTAGACAGTATATAGAAAACAAACAAAAGAAGATTCTTAAAGGTGAAAAAGAAAGCAAACAGTCTAGGGACCTCGAGGTCCAAGGAAAGACATGATGGTGAGTTTTCTGCATTTTCTCTTTTGCCTCGTATACCACATATACCTCTCCCTGTAGCTCACCTTTTAATCCCCTCTGTAACACATTTTACAGAAGTTTTTAATCTTGACGAAGTTGAATTTATCCATTTTTTTTATGGATCACGCTTTTAGTGTCCAGTTTAAAAAAACTCTCTGCTTAGCTCTGGATCCCAAAGCTTGCCTCCATTTTTTTTTCCCTAAAAGTTTTATATTTTGCATTTAAATCTGTGATTGACTTTGAGTGAACTTTTATATGAGGACTGAGATTTAAGTTGAATTTTTGTTTTGTTTTCTTTTGGCCTGTGGATGTCCAGTTGCTTCAGGACCGTTTATTGGAAAGGCTTTATAGAATTGCTTTTGAAACTTTGTCAAAGATCTCTTGGGGATACCTGTGCCTTTGTGACTGCTATGTCGGGGTAGAGATCCAGGCTCCCCAGAGGGCCTCCACGTAAACCAGGCTAGGTGGAGTTCTCGTCACCACCCACTAGTAGTGAAAATCTAGCTCCCTACTGGAGACCTGCTCTTGCCAGGTGGGGGAAAGGTGTGGCTTGTTACAGCTTGGCAGTGGTGAACATCTAGGCTCCCACTTGGCCTTTGCTGGTGTGGGTGGAGGTGAAGCCACTGTTTTTCCTGTGTTGCTTGGCTACGGTAGAACTACTATTGTCAAAAATTTTCTGTCTTGCTAGGCTGCTTCTTTCCTGGTCCTTTCCCTACAGAAAGCAGGCTTTTTGGTTGGAGCTTATTTTTGATATTTAAAATGGCCTCTGAGTGTAGAGGTAAAGTCCTGTCTAATGTGTTCCGAAAAGCAAGAAGGCTGTGATGTGCCTCACACAGAAAACAGTGTGTTAGACAGCCTTTGTTCTGGTATGAGTTACACTGCTGTCAGTCATGAGTTCAATGTTAACGAACCAGAGCCAGATGAATATATATATATATGCCTTTAAACAGAAACACACCTAAAACAGGCTTATGTATTGATCAATGGATGAAAATGTGACCGGAGGTTCCCAGGAACATAACATATTTGTGCCCTTGTGACTGCTGTGTGGAGGGTAGAGATCCAGGCTCCCCATAGGGTCTCCACATAAGGGAACAATTCACATAAGCTGAACATTTACTACCATCATGAAATTTACAGGGGAAACACAATAACAAATAACCATGGACACCGTCATCTGTGAGAGGGAGGCTGAGGCAGAGTAAAAGGTCCCTGCACTGCCTAAGCTGCTACTTAGCAGTAGCTAGCTACCACTGTGCAGAAATGTTGGCTATGCAATGCTAGATCTTTCCGTTTTTCAAGGGAAGACAGAAATTTGGATTTTCAATAAAACATCTTTAAATTTTTAAACGTTGCTTCATAAATCAATGATAATGACAAGAGCAACAGCAAAGACAATTAGCAGCAGCAGCCATGGCCACGGCGTTAACAATAAAGCACTGTGTTGACAAGATAAAGCACATTTTCAGGCTAAATCTCCATGGGCCAATAATTGGCCAACTCTAATTTATATAAATACAAGATGTCGCTTTTAGTGTTTCCATAATAAAAGACCAGTGCATTTCAATAATTTCATCATCAAAGGAAGAGGCACAAATTCACCACCAGCAGTTGTAATATTCTAATGGCTTTTCCTCTCCGAACATAAAATAGGTCATTCATTGCCAGAGGCTATGTATCACTTTTCTATCAGACTGTGCTGGAGGCAGTTGCAGGTATGCTCAAGATTTATTAAGCATCTCTGAGCTAGGATCTGTTCTAGGAACTTCCATGTATGCCATCTTGTTTGACCCTCCATAAAGCCTTTGGAAAAGAAAACATCATCTCAAGTGTCAACCAAAGAAGACGTTGAGTCATTGGAGGTATTTAACTACTTAGCTAAGGTAGTTAAGCTAGCAAAGGGCAACGAGGTTCTAACTCCAGAAATAGCTAAAGTAGTTAAGCTAGCAAAGGGCATCGAGGTTCTAACTCCAGAAGTAATACTAATTTGTTTTTGCCTGTTACATCTCATAGGAGTCACATTTCGTTGCAGAATTACAACACTTTTATAACCAACTCCAGAGCACTGTCTGAATTCTTCCTCTTTAAAAGCACTGGTGCTACTGAACCTTATTTCAAAGAACTAGTCATCTTGCACTTCAGATGCTTTACAGGCTTATGTTGAAAGAAGTAAGTTTCAATTAGGTTGGTCCATTTGGCTTCTGGCTTGATTACACAGAATGTTTAAACCCCTTTAGCAATTCTCTTTTGTCTGACATGAAGGTCCCGCCAGGTCATAAATTCACAAACCATGTCATATATGATACACATGATACTGTTTGATCCCTTCAGAAAATCTGTGATGCACTTACCATGACTTCCATCTTTAAATTAGAAAACTAACCCTAGAGATGAAGGAATTTGTCCGAGTTCACATATTTGGTAAAGAATGTTAGCGCATCTCCTAGAATAACCTTATTGCTTCAAATAGATATCCTTTAACCACCTGAAAGCCACCTTTTTCCAGCTGTGGTGACTCAAGGAAGACACCATGAAGAAGGGAGCAGTTGGCTCCAATCCTTGGAGAACGAACAAGTGGTAGGAGAATATGGGGGATGAGTACCAGTCAGAAGGAACGGAGAAGTTAAGACCAGGAAGTGGAAAACTTCAGACAATGTGCTGGTGTGCCTGAAGAGTCTAGATTTCCACAGAACCCCTTTTGGGAAGTGATAATAAAATAGTCATCCTCTATTGGCTTCCATCCACTGAACCATGCCCTTTACCTAATGTGGCAGGTAGAATAATGTCCCTTCCAAAGACATCTACATCCCAATCTTCAGAACCTGTGAAACAAGAATTAAGGTTGCAGATGGAATTACAGTTGCTAATCAACAAAAAAAGTATTTTAAGTACAATGAGAGCTGTACTTTTCTACACTGTTGGTAGAAATGAAAAATCACGACAGCCTTTCCGGAAAGCAATTTGGCAAGAATCTTCAAATATGTTTATTTTCCTTGACCCAATAGCTCTATCCTAGGAATCTAACTTTAAAAGTGTGTGTGTGTGATTTTATAATAATGAAAAATCAGAACAACAAAGAAAGATTAAATAAATGGTTGTACACTCATATGATGGCAAAGCCTGGTGCTTCAACCTTCATAAGCTCACCTCAATTTCCCCATCACCGTTTTATCCCCAGAAGCCTAACCACTCATTCTGATCACTCATGTATTTCCCCCGTTTTCTCAAAAACACAGTGAGAACAAGAATGATACTTTTCACTTCTGTGTCCCTTAGAGCTCTTACTAAGAGCACTGTGCTAAGGAGAGAAAAGCATCTCATAAACATTAGTTCTCAGTTGACTACAGAGATATCCATCACCACCAGCTGCTGAAGGAGAAGCCACACCCTATTCATCTTTGTATTTCCAGCAACTAACATGGTGCTGACACACAGCTGACATTCATTTAGTGCCAGAGGAATGTATGAATGAATGAAAATTCCAATAAGAGGAATTCCCTCAAACCACAGGTATATACAATCCAATCCCAACATCTAAAACCGTGTGACTCAGAATCCACAAGCAATTCTTTTAATACTAATAAAACTAGAAATCCTATTCTATAATGGGAATACAGAGATCTATGGCATTTTGTCATAACCACTTTTATATCAGACATATTATGAAGCCACCACTCTGGGACCCAGGGACATTTGACATGACCTAAAATACAAATCACTGTGTTTGCGGAAAGGTCAACACAGAGCCTGGAGTCAAAATGCCTAGGATCCAGAGCCCAGCAGGCAAATGGAGACAATAACTTTCCTTCTCTGAGCCCCTTTCCTCATGGGTGATGACACCTGTAATGACCTCACAGAACTGTCATGAGGTATGTACAGGGCAGTGCATGGAAAGCCCTGGGTATGATTCTCAACCCCCATATTCCATCAAAGATAAAATACTGGTGTAGGATGTGTGTGAAATAGACATCCTCCCCCAAACACCATCCCTATCTATCCTCCAACCTCACAGCTGGGGTGAAACTGGGGGAAAGGTGAGGGTCTGGGTGGGACAAGGTTCAGAGATGCCTGGGGCACATACTGCATGATAATACAAAGTGGCGGACACAAGATGTAGTGCTCTACTATGATATGGCTTTGCCCATATGGCTGGAAAACATCATCTTTCTTTGAGTCTTCAGGGGCAATATAGCACAGTGGTTAAGAATGTGAGTTCTTAAACTCTGCCTGTTAATGGCTGTGTAACCCAACCTGAAAGTGGAAGACCCACTGATTTGGGGGTGAAACTCTCTGGCCTAGTAGGGAAACAAAGGAAGTCTTGCCAGTAAGAGAGGCTTGATGTTCCAAAAAATTAACAACAGTAAAAAAAAAAGACCCAGGAAATGACCAATATATTTTCACTACACACTCATAGACTGATTCATCTGTTCTCACGGTATCCACCCACCACGACAGGACTACAATCCATTTGTTGGAATTTACTGGCTTCGGTAGCAAATAATGAGATACTTTTTCAAGAAAAGTCCCCTTTAACATTTTAGCAAAATTTGTCTGGATACTTCAACAGCATCAAAACAACGATTATAATAATTGAGTCAGACTCCACTGACGTTTACTCTGAGCACCCTCCTCATTCCTGTATCCCCAGCTTCCTGCTGATCCAGAAGGGTCTGTGTGGTAATCATACTGTGAACTGTCTGCCAAGCATCCATAATTCCCTCCTTCCTTACAATAAATAATAAATAACAGACTTTGTCAGGGAAAGCAGTGTGCACTCAAGAATACTCTCCCAGGGGCTTCCCTGGTGGCGCAGCGGTTGAGAGTCCACCTGCTGATGCAGGGGACGTGGGTTTGTGTCCCGGTCCGGGAAGATCCCACATGCCGCGGAGCGGCTGGGCCCGTGAGCCATGGCCGCTGAGCCTGCGCGTCCGGAGCCTGTGCTCCGCAACGGGAGAGGCCCACGTACCACAAAAAAAAAAAAAAAAAAAAAAAAAACTCTCCCTCTGGAGTCCCTTGCAGCCAGGAGACATCTTAAGATCCTCTCCTGGTTATGGCGAGAAAAGCATACATTGTCAGATGGAGCAAAGCAGAAAGCTTTGGAAGAAGCAGCCTCAGGTGTATGACCTTTGGGTTGTGTGTCCCTTCTCTGACTTGGCACAGACAGAAAACAGGAGTGGATGTTAAAGCAGCCACCTTTCAGCTGTGGGGACGAAAGCCGTGTGGAAAGGATGGTTGATCAGAAACATAGAAGTCTGCATCCCTGGCGTCATCAGTGGCACAGTGATGCTGTCTGCGTCTGGATTTCTTGTGACACCCTGTGGTATTTAAGTCAGGGTTGGTCACATGTCTGAAGCCAAACACAATCTTTCCTGATGGAATCTGATTCCAGACCGTCCTGGGGCCATATTTTCTATGGGGAAAAAACTCAGAAGACGTGACAGAGGCAATCTGACTTCTCTCCCTGACTTTCTCTTGGCAGTGGAGAGCTTAGCTTTACCACGCATTAAGCCATTAAAATCTAAGATTCCAGGTTGGACTTTTTAGTAGAAACAAAGCAGACAGTTTTGGTCCACCAGAGTTTAAAGCTACTTCCTGGAGGAAGAGGGATCTCTTTGTGTAGGTGAACCTAACTCACTGTCATTCTCCAACAGGGTGTGTGGACAACACACCACACACACACACACACACACACACACACACACACACAACACTAATGGCAAAACTGAGTTGTGGTTACTTAATAAACATGTGTTCAATCAAACTTTTTTTTTTTAATATAATAGTGTTTATTTTTACTTGTTGACAGTTTGCTTTATTTATTTATTTATGGCTGTGCTGGGTCTTCGTTTCCGTGCGAGGGCTTTCTCTAGTCCTGGCAAGCGGGGGCCACTCTTCATCACGGTGCACGGGCCTCTCACTATCGTGGCCTCTCTTGTTGCGGAGCACAGACTCCAGACGCGCAGGCTCAGTAATTGTGGCTCACGGGCCCAGTTGCTCCGCGGCATGTGGGATCTTCCCAGACCAGGGCTCGAACCCGTGTCCCCTGCATTGGCAGGCAGATTCTCAACCACTGCGCCACCAGGGAAGCCCTCAAACTGTTTTTAAATCAAATGTCTACAGAAACCCATTTACAGAGTTATTGCATGTTTAAGTGGCACATCCCCTACCAGGCAGTGGTGTGTCAATACTGCAAAACTTCAGGTTCTTTACCTTCAAGTTGGTAGCCTGAAATTGGCCATGATGGGTATATATGCATCAGGGAAATTGGCCAGTGTTTCGACTCTTTTTTTCCTTTGGAGCCAGTTTTAAACATTCATCAGCGCACCACTGCTGCCCCCTCCTCTTGGTACCATCACCACTCCATTCTTTTAAAGAAAGGGAATCTGAAACCTGAACAGAGTAAAGAAGCGGGCACTTTGGAAAAATTCCAAGAAAGTCACCGTTGGGTGGGACTCAAACTGCCGAGGCTTCTGGAAAAATCTATCTTACTGCTCAGAGACACCTCAGTGAATAAAGCTATACCAGTTAGGTTCCTGGGATAATTCTCCTACGAGCTGGAAGAAGAATGACCTTCACAAGATGGGTGCCCTTTGAATACAGACTTGCAAGTCAGAACGAAATATCTATAATTCCTCCCCTATTTTCACCTCTTCTTATTCACATTAAAAACCAAAACCAAACTACAGCCGCGATAACGATGTTTTTGTGTGACTGAAGACAATTTAAACTCTCTGAACTTCAGTTTTCTCATTTGCAAAGGGGCTTTCAGGTCCCTTCCAGAGTTGATATCGAAAGAAATAAAAGCCAAGGTGCAGAGCAACAGGGGACTGCAGTAAATCACGGGTATTATTTTTGCTATTGTTATTTTTACGTATCAACCCAAATAGGCTCACAAACAAATGCTCCTGTTCATAAAAGCAGGCCACTTAAGGAACTCGAAGCCGCAACACAAGTAGCCTAGTTGGAAATGCTATCTATCAAAAACGAGGCTGCAGAGCTGCTGGAACACTGAAACAAACGTGCTTCCCCATCCTGGCATCTCCCGCTGCTGTTTTCATTCACACTGGCTGCTGGACCTGTTGTTCCTACCTAACGAGTCAACCCACGTGGGGGTTCTAATGTGCATGAGTGGCCATGTGTCAGTGTTGCCAGCGCCAGTCTCTATGTCACCCAGAAAAGCACCATCTGCAGGTAAAATGAAGGTACCCTCTCGAGAGCCAATGTGGGACGGGATGTCATCAAAGATGCCTGGCGCCGGTGCGTACTCGACGGGTCCTGGCACCGGTGCGTACTCGACGGGTGCAGGTTCTCTCTTTGACTGTAGGCAGCATTTTATTTTCTTCGCATTTGTGTCGCGTGGATTAAGTGACGTTGGGTGGAAGCAGGCTTTCAAGCTTCTCACACAGCTTTAAATGACATGGGTGATTTAGAACCGCAGACCAGAAAATGTGCTGTGCAATATCACACTGGGCCGAGGGTATCTGCAGAGAGACTTTTTCTAATGCGTTAAGACCTGATCCAGCAACGAGGTCCAGGATGTCAGAGGCTGGGGGCAGGGTTGGGGAGCAAACGCAACTCACAGGTCTTTTGTGTACAGGGACCAGAGGCACGGAATGAAAACACGTGGTGGAACCTCAGAGCTCTGGCTTGTACCTCACACAGACCAGGTGTTAAGTACCGACTCACCTCTTACGAGGTGCGTGACCTTGAGCAATTCATTTGACCTCTCTGGGCTTTGGTTTCCTCATCTTAAAAATCAATGGTCATGAGGAACAAAGGGGACCCTACAGGGAGAGCGCCTGGCACAGTGCATGAGACGTGGGAAGCACCAATTCCTTTTCAAACTCTAATTGTAATTATTAAAATAGTGGCTTATCTAGATGTTGCCATTGGGAAGTAGACTCAGCAAATCGGAAGGTGATCCCCAAGCCCACCAAGCTAGTTTGCAGAGTCCACACTAGAACACAAGACTACTCACTTTGGTTCATTTTCCAACCCATCGTACCGATATATTTGGACATAATTTAATTCTAGGATATATGTTGGTATTAAGTGATAATATCTTGTATACATAGATGAGCAAATTATCTTATCGTTACTTTGGATACTCCATAAATATTAACAGTAACAACCACAATATCAGAGCGAGAACAAAGGAAGCCACCCGTTCTTACAAGCCAAGCTGAGTCAGGCACCGCACCAGGCGTTTTCCATACAATGTCACGTTCTACCTGGACAGTACTCATAAATGATCATTATCTCCTCCACTATTCCTTTAAGGAAACTGAAGCTCAAAAAGATGAAACTATATGCTCATACACTTACAGCTTATAACTAGTATTAGGATGCAAGCTCATGGCTATATAACTCCAAAGATAAAATATATACATATATTCTTCCAGTTAAGGTCAACTCATATATATATACTGGTCACCAGCAAATGTAAGTGGGGTCCAATGATGACTCATAATAGCATGAAGAGCCCAAACATGAAAAGCCATGCCAGTGATGATAATGGAAAAAGCCGTTGCAAGTTTTCTGTACACTTTATTCATATTCTTCCTACTCACTTATGGTCAATTGACCAAAGCCAGGTACAAGGCATCAAGATAGGGGCTGAGGACCCAGAGATGGATGATAAAACAGCCCCTGTCCTCGAGGAGCTTACAGTCTAGCAGAGATGAAAGCCGATGTCGCAAACAAGAATTCTCATCATAAGGAGGCTCTCAGAGTTTTCGAGAGGATGAGGTAAAGGGCAAGGTTAGCTCAGGTTGGGAGATGTTTCTTTCAGTAGGATGCAGGGGTCCATCCAAGGCAGAAGTGAATTAAAACTGGTCCTTAAAAGGAGCACAGCATACAGGAGAGACCTCACATGTCAAGAAACAGAGGTGTGAGCTAAGAGTCAAGGCCAGTGAAGACAGCACAGTGGCTAGAGCAGAAGGCAGTATCTTGAATGTCACCCATTTTCAGCAGGTCCTCCTTATAATGCTGGTCTCCGGGTAACAAGGCTGGGCCCATGTTCCGTAGAATCACAGTGCGCTTCTTTGGTATTAGAGCGCAGCCTCTGACCCAGAGCATGATTGAGATCCTAGCAGACAGGGGTGCTCTATAATGGAATTGTGTTCACATTGCATATGGCCGCACATGAGTTCACCTGACCTCTTTAGGCTTTAACCCATTTCACAAGTTAGTATTGATGAAGCTTAGCGCCATCTCGGCTCACCCTTGAAGAATGGGTAGGTCTTGGCCATGCCGGGAAGATACAATGAAATGTTAAGGTGGAAGAGCGGCTTGGAGACCTGCAGAGGGGTGCTTCCTGGAGAGCGCGTATGGGAATAGTGGGGAGCTAAGTCTGGCTAGAATGCAGGACAGGGAATGAGGAACTACAAACAGATATTTCCAAAATAATTTACTCTAATATCTGCTACTATATAAACAGATAGCCCAAGATAGCCCTCCTCCACCACCCAGAGCATGTAAGTGGCATGGTTAAAGGTACCGACTGTGAAATCAAACAGAGCTTGGTTTAAGTCCCACATTCATCACCTCCCAGCGGTGTGACCTTAGGAAAGTTATTTAACATTCCTGAGCTACCATTTCCTCTCTTGTAATGTGTAGATAAACAATTAGACCCAACTCATAGTGTTGCCTGAGGGTGACATAAAAAAAGTTTAGCACAGCACAAAATAAGTCTTTAATAATTACCAGCTGAATTAATGTAATTATTACCATTATTATTTTAATAAAGATAGTTTTGTGGAAGGCATTGTGCTACACTGGGAATGAACAATCTTTGGAGTCCAACCTGGGTGTGAATCCTGGCGCTGCCACCTGCCAGGGGTGTGACATTAGGAAAATTATTTCACCTCTCTGAGCCTCAGTTTCTTCATTGGTCAAAGATGCGTAGCGACACCCCTCTGGTAGGTCTGTTGTAAGAATAAATGTGATAATGTATGAAAGGTGCCTGCACACCGTGTGTACTCAGAAAATACAAGATGCTTCAAACATTGTTTTGTACGATGTCACCTGCTACCCTGCTTCCGTTCTGGAAAAACACAAGTAATCTGGTGTGAGTCATATATCATGCATGGGCTATGACGAAGGGTAAGTGGGTACTAAACTTGCATTAAAAACAGCTTGATAGATGATGGATGTATAGACAGAGACAGACACATAAACACACTTGCCAACTGTTCTCGGAGAAAGAATCCCCGACCAGTTTCCAGCCCTTTCCATCAGAATGTGTCTCTTTTGAAAAGACACCGTTGGGCTTCCCTGGTGGCACAGTGGTTAAGAATCCACCTGACAATGCAGGGGACACGGGTTCGAGCCCTGGTCCCGGAAGATCCCACATGCCGCGGATCAACTAAGCCCATGCACCACAACTACTGAGCCTGCACTCTAGAGCCCGCAAGCCACAACTACTGAACCCGCGTGCCACAACTACTGAAACCCATGCGCCTAGAGCCCGTGCTCCGAAACAAGAGAAGCCACCGCAATGAGAAGCCCACGCGCCGCAACGAAGAGTAGCCCCCGCTCGCTGCAGCTAGAGAAAGCCCGCGCACAGCAACGAAGACCCAACGCAACTAAAAATAAAAAATAAAATTTTTTTAAAAAAAGAAAAGACATCGTCACCACCTTGGTTAATTGTCTTCCCTCAGCTGCTATGCCTCTTAATTGCCTTTTGATATAAAAGCTAACAGGAGCTTGAAGGCATTCTGGAGATTTCAAGGGATTTCCTTGCCTGCGTAGAGATGTCCATTTCCTCATCCATCAAATCCTTATTTCTACAAAACTGTTCAGACGGAACCACAATAAAGAAGTCCCTTAGCTCCATTTGACTAAGAGATGTGCTCTGTAATTACAATGGGGGAGGCGTTTGAAACCAAAAGATCATTCTGTGAGGCCAACTGTCACTGGAGAACTCCCCGCCAGCTGGCAGTGGGGAGTGGGGTAGAAAGCAAGGAACTCAGGGTCGGAAAGACTTGGAAAAGCAAGAGGTTTGCCTCTCGGGTTGGCTGTGAGGCTCAGAAGAGGCAGTGGGTGTGAAGAAGACAGTACCATGCCCAGCCAAGGCTCTGCACTCTGGCCATAGTTGTGACTGTTAATACAAACATGATTAGCATGTCTGGACAAGCCCTGGCTCAGTGTAAGGAAGAAGACCTGGGTCGGGAAGGTTAACAGACAGATGACACCATCTAAATGTTAAGTGAATTGAACAAACAGACAAAAGGGAAAAGAATGTCAGATGTTTAAGAGCAGAATTCAGAGGCGGCTTCATAAAGCTGTGACGAACTGAACCCAGGAAGGCTAGCTTGAACCGGAGATGCCCCTCACCCTGGTGGGTAAACAGACTGCTTTGATGGGCTGTGTTTGCTCAATCTCTCCCTAAGCAAACTCTCCAACCTCTTTCTCTCTCTCTCTCTCTCTGTCTCTCTCTCTCTCTCTCTCTGTCTCTCTGTCTCTCCCTCCCTCCCACCAATCACCCTCAACCCCGCCGCTTCTCTGACTATAAAGCCGAGGCATCTGCTCTTATTTCTGCAGCCAGCACCAGCTGCTCAATTTCACTATCAGTTTGCCGTTTCTTACGTCTTTCCCTTCATCTATAACCAAGGTTCCTTGAGTTCAAAGCTCCGGCTGCCGGTGTATGCAGTTCAGGGCAATGTCAACCGTCTGGGGCAGCAATCCACCACTTCCGGTGTCCCCCTTGCCCTTGAAGACCAGGCAAGGCAAACACCCAACCAGCATCTGCAAGGGCAGGGCCTACAGGGAAGAAGCAGGGACGCTCCAGGCATCTCTGAATCTGCAGATGACACAGGAGAGAACCTACTGCACGGTCGCGGTCGCATTCCTCAACACTGTCCTGCTGGAAGGTGCTGCCCTGTCCAAAGGCAATGAGCACAACTTCTAGCTACCGAGCACTGACCCTGCCGTGTGCCACTGCTCAGTCCAAGGGGACACCTTCCCTCTAGGCGTCAGTGAACCACCTAGCTACGGTCAGCTTCATTTTATTAATAAAGGAAACAGGTTCACAGAGGCTAAGTGGCGTTCCCAAGGCTCCGCCGCTCATAATGAGCTGAGCGGGGATTGAGAACCGCTCCGCCCATCCTCAAAGCCCATGTTCTCTCCCCACCCCACTTTTTCTTAGCAAGACTTGTATCCTGGAAGCTCCCAAGTTTCAGGCAATCAATCATCTCCAGAGTGAGCTGTCAGCCCTTCTCAATAAATCTGTCATTTTTTTCTCCTGTGTCCTTGGCATGTCACGCACAGTGGGTGCTAAGAAATGTTTGCTGACTTCACACAGAGTCACTAAAACATAAAGAGCTGAGAAATGAATGACATAAATCATAAACACACTGTGTATATATATATATTGCATGCCTCGTTGGTATGCATTTTGCCATTTGACTCAGGCGTACAGGGTACTAATTAAGGATCTTTGCGTGATTTTCATCTACAATGTGCAAACCCCAAATAGTTTACTTTATGATTTAAGTTCTCAAGAAATAAAATGGTCCTACTATCTTCAGGATGACAGAAAACAGTTTCACTTCCTTTTAAAAGCAGGTCTAAAAGTAGTCATTATCTGAGATTACAGATGAGGAAAGAGGTTCAGACAGGTTGACTGACTTCCCCAAGGCCACACAGCAAAGAAGCAGCAGAGCTGGGATTCAAAATCAAGGTTTGTCAGGGACTTCCCTGGTGGCGCAGTGGTTAAGAATCCGCCTGCCAGCAGGCGACACGGGTTGAAGCCCTGGTCCGGGAAGATCCCACATGCCACGGAGCAGCTAAGCCTGTGTGCCACAACTACTGAGCCTGTGCTCTAGAGCCCGTGTGCCACAACTACTGAGCCCGCGTGCCACAACTACTGAAGCCCACGCGCCTAGAGCCCGTGCAAGAGAAGCCACTGCAATGAGAAGCCCGTGCACAGCACCAAAGAGTAGCCCCCGCTCGCCGCAACTGGAGAAAGCCCGAGCGCGGCAACAAAGACCCAACACAGCCAAAAATAAATAAATAAATTTTAAAAGAAAGAAAGAAAGAAAATCAAGGTTTGTCAGATTCTTTGAGCCACATAACCCCACACTACAGAAAGGTCTTCCAATGTTGAGCACAGCACAGTCAATCCTTAATCACCTCACACTGATGACAAATGAGTGAAAACTTGAAAAAAAGACTTTACACTTGAGTGACCTGCTGTGTTCCCAAAGCCCTGGATTTTGTTCGCTTGGTTCCACTTCTTTTATAGCAGGTTGAGTTGAAGTTGGGGTAAAGAAAAACAACAGAATTGCAGCAAGCCCCATGAGAACTCTGAGATGGATACCAGCACGCAGAGGCCCCCTGGTAGGCTGGGATGGGATATTCCTTGGTGAAAGGATAGTCCCATGTCATGTGGTCAAAAGGTCCTAGAACCCTTGCTGCCAGCGAGTCACATGTGACCTCAGGCAAGTCACCTAATGTCTCCATGTTTTTCTGTCCAGGTGTTCAGTGAGGAGACTGACCTGAAGTCTGAAAGCCAAAACTAAATTCCTGCTCCAATCTGCTGGAGAATCCTTTTGCAGTGCTCTACACAACCCTGCAATTTCCAGCTGGGGCTGTGAGCCATGTTTCTGCTTACTGGCAAGAAAAAGAGCAAAGGACAGGTGCAACTAACGACTGTCATCTTGGTCTTCTGATTGATGAGATCCTCAGCGGGAGGGATCTAAGCTTGGATTTGCACTTGGGTTGCCTGGCTCTAGGTCCAAGGCTGGGGTGCCACATCCCGGCAGCCCAGATGACCCCCTACTTTAGTCCAAGAGTGACCCCTTTGGTCTGCGAGGATAAGGGACATTCGTATTTCTGCAGAGCCTCAGTGGGAAGATCCATGAGGACACCTGCTTCTCTGTGAGCCAAACTTGATGGCCCAGAATTCTCTCTGCTTCCAGCATTAGAATGATGCTGACACTCTCAGGGCTGCAAGAAAAATATGTTAACATCTGCTACAATCTGTTTCTTTAACCTGCCTCTCAAGGAGTCAGGGATATTTGAACTCAGTTTTAAAGGAAAGAAGGAGTTCAGAAAGAAACCAGCAGATGACAAAAAGAAGGGTGATCTACCTCTCGTCCCAGGTAAAGAGACCAGCAAAGGTATGGAGGGTAAATGAGCCTGGCCAGTTCAGATTATGTTGTCACATGTGCTGCAGGAGTGGTGAGGGGGTGTGCTGCAGTAGCAAGGGTTGATGGAGAGGTGTCAGAGAGCACTTACAGGCGCTGGGCGCTGGGATGGATGCTGTCACATAAATTACACCATTCAACCCTGGCAGTCATACTGCTGAGGTACCCAGTTTACAGGAGATGAACCTGAAAGTCAAGGTAAAACCAGCCCACCTGGTGACACGGCAGAACTGGGATTTGGACCCAGATCTGGCTGCAGAGAGCACACTCATCCTCTCTACCACTCTGTCCCGCCTGAGTTCAGGCAACGGCTGGATCGTGATGCCATTAACCCTGACATGCGAAGACCTGGGGTGAAGGTGTGTGCGGTCTTATATTACGGGGGCAGGGAGGAGACAAAAGTGAACACTGAGTACGTCCACCCATGCAGGAGTCAGGAGCCCACTGAACTCCAAACCAATTTAACTGGCCTCCTAATACAGCAGAGGAGAAATGAGAAGCCTTAAGAGTTGCTGAGCCACACCCAAAGCAACAGGGCTCGTAGTGCTTTCTGGATATCTGTGTGATGTTTCTCTAGGAAGATGGTGGAAGGGAGATGACCTCGAATAAAACAGGGTGAGTGGTGACACTCTTACCTCCCGATCCTCCATAAGAGATAACTCTACAGTTGGGATTTGGAAAGAAATTATATATATATATGTATATATATATATATATTTTTTAGAATAATATATATATTGTGTGTATATGTATATATTAGAATGACAGTCCTTCAACAAACCTTAAAAACACTTTGAGAAAAAAATAACATTGCAGAATGTTACTGAATCACCGGATATCTCAAAGGGCTCAGTGACCCATGGAAAGATAAGGGAACATCCCATAGTCAGGGACCTTCTGGAATTAGCCTCCAAACCAGTTCGTGGAAGAAAGACAATTCCAACCCCTGCCTGGGACAGCTAAACCTGAGACCAGATTCCTCTGCACAGGATCTGCCTTTTCTCAAGTTCTGACTCCTTATTCTGCATCAGGTGTCTCTTCTTCTCTATCATCTTTTTTTTTAATTTATCTTATTGAAGTATAGTTGATCTACCATGTTGTGTTAATTTCTGCTATACATCAAAGTGATTCAGTTATCCATCCATATACATACTTTTTCATATTCTTTTCCACTATGGTTTATCCCAGGATATTGAATATAGTTCCTTGTGCTCTACAGTAGGACCTTGTTGTTTAGCCATCCTACAGGTAATAGTTTGCGTCTGCTCATCCCAAACTCCCAACCCATCCCTCCCCCACCCCCCTCCCCTCTGGCAACCACAAGTCTGCTCTCTATCCTGACATCACCGGCCTCTGCTTCTGGTATAAAATGTGCTGCTGTGAATGCCTCCTACTCTTCCGCACATCAACACCTTTGCAGGTGTCACTCCCCTTCCTTGGGATGACAGCCTGAAACACCTCCAACTGTCCTCGTTTGTCAGGACTCAACTCAAAGGCTCCCCATCCCTGGCCCCCGACACCTGCAGAGTAAGGTACCGTCCATCACCCATCCCCTGTTCTCTATGTGCCTGGGGCTCCAGAGGGTCGGCTGGTGACACTGCATCTCCAATGCTTGCTCTCCAGGTGGACCTTCCCTGGTGAGGCCATGCCCTGTGAGGGGCAAGAATATCCTGCTCCTTCCTGTTCAGGCCAAAACCCCAGCACAATACCTGGCACCCAGCAGTCCCTCAAAGAACCGATGAGGAAAGGATGAATACTTGGATTGCTCCTGCTTAAGCCAAGCCCCAGACCGTGAGCTCCTTGCTGGAAGAACATGTACCGTATTGATTTCTACGGCCTATTTCTCTGACTTCTTCATCTGGGGGGATGAGTGAGTGACTCAGTCCCGAACCCACCGAGTTCTGGATCCTGACCTCCAACTCATTCTGGCGATATTGCTCTGGCAATACTTTTGCATTTTCATGTCCCTCAGCCTTTGACTGTAGAGCCCCTCAGAAAATATTCATCCATTCAACTGCGAGTAAACAGTCGGGGAAAAAAATGTGTTCATTGTGTACAATATAATCTTATTCTTCTTTAAAATGCTTGCATCAGTGTGTGCGTGTACGTGTACATATATCTGTACACAAATACAGATATATGCAGGTAACACATGTAAGATGAGATCGTTCTGGAGATGGATGGTGGTGATGGGCACACAACAACGTGAATGTACGTACAGCCACAGAACCATATACTTAAAAACATGGTTAAAAGGTACATTTTTGTAATGTGTGTTTACCACGATTTTTTTAAATGGGAGAAAACGGTGTCTGACAAATTGAATGAGTGAATGAAGATTTGGCCACTTCAATAACCTCCTGAAGATGTCTGCCCTCAGACATAATTGGGCCCACGTCCCCTGCCATCGCCCCCTTCCTGCCCCTAAGGCATAAACATAAATGTCTTAGTCCATCATTCAAGCCCTCCCTCAGCAGGGAGGGCATTAACCTCCCCAAGGGAGAAAAGGGGAAGGTGCTAATTATGCACCGTTTCATTGTGTTTTATAGCGAACCTTTAACAAATCCCTACACTATACGCTGTTTAACATGCAGGGGCTGCAAAGTTATTTAAGACGTTCTTGGTGTTCTCAAGCCAGCAGATGTGAAAGCACTTTGCCTGTCACTTAACTCTGTCACTGATTACCACTGGGAAGGCCTGCAATGTGCCGAGCACGGTGCTAAGACCTCCACGTGTCTTCACCTATCTGATTCTACAAGAACACCATGAGATGCCTCTTCTTATAATACACAGAATACAGACTGAGCTCAGAGAGATGACACCAGCTCTCTCTCCAGCTGGGGAGGGGCAGAGCCAGGATGCAATTCCAGACCCACAGTGTGCGGGTCCAGACGTGAGTGACAGACGAGGAAACGGAGAGCCAGAGGCTTGAAGTGTCTCCTCTGCAGCCACCGAGGGATGAAGGACCCGTCCCCGGAGCTCCTCCTCTCCCGGGCAGCAGGTCCTTTCAACCCTTCTTTGACCTCTGAGTGAGAGCGGCCAGCTGCAAGGTCCCAAAAGGCACCGCCTCCTTCCAGATCTGAGGAGGAGGAAGATGCTTTAAACTGTGTTTGTGCCAAAGAGTCCTCCAGGTGACTCTAAAGGGCCGCTGGTAATCACACTGTTCTTAGAACTCAGCCACGCAAACCCCTGGGAGAGGAGAAGACGTCTGAGAGCGCAGCTGAGCAGGAGACCATGACACTCAGCAGAGACTTCACTTTTAGCACATTGAGGTGGATAATTAAAGAACAACTCAGGGGAAGGACATGAGAAATGACAGAGCCAGCATCCCTCCCCCAAAGTCCAGAGTCCCCGGTTCTGCGTGACAGGGTTCAGGCATGTCTGCTAGTCCATTTGTTTAAACAAGTGCACACATGTGCCCACAGACATGCACACAGGCAACCATGCATGCCCACAGCGATGCAAGCCACAGACGTGTGTGTGCCCATTACTGTAAGCACACATGACCACAGGCATGTGCACATGGAAACATGCATGACTAAAACCACACATGCTCACAAACATGGGTGCACACACCATGAATTCTCGCAGGCATGCAGGCAAGGGATTCAGAAGCAACTGCAACGACGTCTTTATGTTCAGAGGCCAGTAACCTTTTCTTCCTTAAGTTCCACGCTGCAGTGGCCTGCACTGATTCTTGTAAGGTGTGCCTGCATTTTTTTTTTTTTCCTTTAAAAGTTTGCACCATGAAGAATAGTTGAAGAAGGTACTCACTGTTAGGGAGTACCCTAAGCACTGAGATTCATCAGTGAAGGAACAGATAAAGATCCCTGCATCTGCACAGCTTACATTTCAGCGGGAGGATCAAATAAATAAAAACACAGAAAACGAGTTACGTCCATGGTACGTTGAAAGATGATGAGGGAAAAGAGGGTCCCATTGGCAGAAGCTGCAGACTTCAAGTGTGATGAGAGAAGGTGACAAGAACAAAGACGTAATGGAGGTGAGAGGCTGTGCTTTGCGGACGTACTAGGGAAGAACGTTCCAGATGGAGGAAGATGCCCCAAAGGCCCCAGGTTGGGGGGGAGGATGTTGGAGGAACAGGCAGGTGGCCAGAGTGTCAGGAAGGGCCTCATAGGCCATCATGAGGACTTGGGCTGCTGCCCTGAGGGAAATGGGGCGTCAAGTCACTAGTTTTAGGCAGAGAAGTGACACTCCCTGGCTTAGGTCTTTTTTTTTTTTTTTTCATAAGCAGATAATCACCATCTTTATTTATTTTTTAACAACTTTATTGGAGTATAATTGCTTTACAATGGCATGTTAGTTTCTGCTTATAACCGAGTGAATTAGCTATACATATACATGCATCCCCACACCTCCTCCCTCTTGCGTCTCCCTCCCACCCTCCCTATCCCATCCCTCTAGGTGGTCACAAAGCACCGAGCTGGTCTCCCTGTGCTATGCTAACACATATATATGGAATCTTAGAAAGAAAAAAGTGGTTCTGAAGAACCTAGGGGTAGGACAGGAATAAAGACACAGAAATAGAGAATGGACTTGAGGACACGGGGAGGGGGAAGGGTAGGCTGGGACGAAGTGAGAGAGTGGCATGGCTTCGGTCTTAAAAGGACCCTCGGGCTGCTGTGTGAACCAAAGAGGGAAGAGTGGCAACAGGGAGGAAGCAGAGACTAGGCAGAGGCAGTGAAAGGCATCTGCACATAGATGACAGAGGCTTGGGTTGGGTCTGGGGTATCTCGTGAAGGAAAGTCAAAAGCATTGCCTGAGGCATAAGTAGTGTCAAGAATGACTCTGAGGTTCGATTGTGTGTGGCTGCCTCCCTTCTCAAAGGGAGGTGCCCAATGGGATACAATGGAAGATCCTCAATGGCACAACGAGGCCGTGCAGAATCTGGTACTTTTTAAAAATATATAATTCATATATATATTCATATATAAAACTACAATTCATATATATATTCATATATAAAAGTATAATTTTAAAAAATATAATTTAAAATCAAACACAGAGAGAATATGGTTTAAGCACTGATACATGAATACTTGCTTTAGAAGAACAACAGAGGTGGTACATAGTAACAAAAACTTATACACAGCCCTTTAGCTTCTTCTGTTGATGAAACAGTGTTGCCGCTACACAATCTAATACTGCAGTGGAATAAATTCTCTATTCATTCAAGACTTTATCAAGGACAGAGGTAATTAATAATTAATTGATATATACATATATTTATTCTTTGGAAAGTCTGAGCAAAAGCAGTAACACCTAAAGAGAATCTGGTTCGAGTTCACCTTCCAGCAGCCGCAGTGGCCTTACTTCATTCCCTGGACTAAGCTGTTCCTTCCTGGGGCCTCATGCCTGCCCTTTGTTCAGCCTCTTTCCTCCCACTCAAACTTAGCTATTTTTTAATTAACTTTCAAGTCTCCTTTTAAATGTTCCTTCCTCCAAGACATCTCTCCTGAGCCCTCATTCTAAATGAGGCATCTCTTGTCATATTTCCTATGGCCACCTGCACTTTACATCATAGCACGTATTTCATACCGAACTGGCTCCTTAGAAAAGGGAGTTTAGATGTAATGACTGTCTCGCCCACTGGACCAATGCTCTGTGAGAGCAGGGACTGTTTTGCTCAGGTCATAATCATGAACATGGCATCCAGAACTGTGTCGACTACACAGTCGACCCTCAATAAATACTGTTTTATTGCTCAATACATAGATGGGGAGCGTCCAAATATTTCAACCCAAATCGTCTCTTTCTCAATAAGCTTTCATTGAGCTCCACTCTGTGCCAGCCCTGAGAGGCAAGCCTGGGAACCAGGAATGGATGGAACCCGGATGTCAGGCCCCTGGAGGTAATGGAGAGGTGGTCAGCGCTAGCGGTAGGACAAAGGAAAGCCTGGAGGAGCCTCCTGACCAGGGTAAGCCGTAAGAAAGTCTCCTGAGATAGGTGATATCTTAGAAGAGACAAAAAACCCGAGCAGGAGTTAGCAGGGAGAGCACTGCAGACAAAAAGGATGTTCCTAGCAGTCGTAGGGGCAAATGCAAAGCTTGGAGGCAACAGAGCATACAAAATCCTGGCTAATCCCTAATGCACAGGGTGGCTGGGAGGCAAGTTAGCTGCCAGAATCACAAGAGGATTCTTGGTCGAACAATGTGGTGGTCCCTGTATACTGACGCAAACCCCTTTGGAGAACTTGGCGATATTAACCCAGCTTCCAGTCCAGCTCTATCTCAAGCCCCTCCCTGCCCCAAACCACCCAATGATCGACTAAAACATCTGACACCTCAAAAGGAGTGGGGACCCCAATCCTTGACTCTCAGTCTTTCCCGAATTCTCCAAGGGCAAACCAGATTCTGCCACAGAAGACTTCCCATATTGCTTTGCACAACTTCTACGGCCTCAGTTTCCCCATTTTAGAAGGTGGGTGCGGATTGGACTTGCCTCAGTTTCTGTGCAGATTAAGTAAGATCATGCAAAGTGCTCAGCAGAGGGCCTGGCATGTAGCAGGAGCTAGTAAATGCTCATCACGATCACACTGCCCAATAATGTGTGTCTGTTTCTACCACAAGGAGTTGGCAGCTCAATGGAAAGGTCTTGTGTTCATCACTTCTGGGTCCCTAGTATCTAGCACCATGACTGGCGCATAGGTGTTGCTGAGTGAATACATAAATGAGCAAAAGAAAGAATAAATGAAGGGTAGTGATGACAGGTCTGCAGTAGGAAGACATCTTCTCCAAGAGGTGCTGGCTGCTCGCGGGGGAGATGGAAGTTTTCAGAGCAGGACCCTGCTAATGCCATGTCCTTGTCCTCCCAGGTGCTTTCTAGACAAAAGAGTGGAAGTAGACCTCAGCTTTTCAAAACACAAAGCATCACTTCCTGTGGCATCAACGAACCACAAGCCCACGATTCGCTGTCAAAGTCAGAGGACAAAAGGGGTGACAATGCTTATAGGAAGTCTTGAATCCTTTGAACTATCACACTGAGGCTTAAAAGTCCTACAGGTCATCTCTGCTGGTGCATCGTGCATGGAAACACAGGCTTCAGAAAAATCCCAAGAAAGAACAGCCAAAACGGAATGGTGGCCAGTTAGCACTGCATGCGCAGCAAGGGACAACCTGCTGCTTCCCCAGCGAACAGCCGTCTTGCAGTCTCCTGAGATTTTTTCATTGCTTTTTAGATAATCCGGGTAGCAGCGCTCAACCCACCATCTGCTCTGCTTACATGTCTCCAGGGGTTGGCTAGTTGGGACCTGACGCAGACACACCAGTCCTGGGAGAATCACAGACTAGTAAGAATTGGCATGACCTTAGAGACCCTCCAATCTATGTCGTAACATACAGCCCGGCTCTGCCTGAGCCCAGCAGTGTCAACTCAAGGGAGGCCCATCACTTGTGTGACCCTCCGTTCTTTCACCTACATGATAGTGACAGAATCCTAGCCCTGACTTCATGGGATTGTTTGAAGAACTGAATGAGGTAATAAATACAAAGCCCAGAAGAGTTCCAGGTTCAGTGTTTAATAAATGTTAGCCAATACAGTGGTTACTACCTTTACTGTTGTTTTTCCAAAGGTTTTCAAGTAGATGCAGTGATGCCCCCATGATATGACGAGCAGCCTCGGAGGTTGCACCCCGTGAAATGTCAACCAAACCAGTTCCACTTTTTCCTTTTATATATCTGGCTTTCCTTTAAGATTCACTCTGAGGAAAGGAAGTCAAAGGTTTTTAAAAACGTTCGAAGATTTCTGATCGAATACATCGTCAACTTGTTCTCACCAAATACGTAGCTTCCCAAGACTCTCAACCATCTTGACCCCACTTCAGAGGGCGGGGCACCCATGATGCTCAAAGCAGCCCTGCCCTTTGAAGACCTTTCCATTAGAAAACGTTTCCTGACATCAAGTACTTAAAATATTTCTCCCTTTCACTCCCAGGGTCTTAGTTCTGACCTTTGAAGAAACTAATGACGCATCTAATTCATTTTCCTGGGAGGCCATTAGTGATCCCTAAATGGTGAACACACAATTCTGAATCCTTTCTAATTCGTTCAATTACTCCTTGTTGGGTAGAGATGGGGCTTCATTTGCAGGCTTAGGGTACTCAGGTTTGTCAACACGCTTCCAGGTGTCCTGGATTTGATACATGGAGTGGAATTCAAAGTCCCTGAGGTCTGACCAGAGCAGAGAGGAGACAGCAACACCCAGCTTCCCTCCGGCACCAGGACTGGACAATGCAAGTCAAGATGAGTGAGCTGGGCAGGTCCTTCTCAAGGCCTGGACTAATAAAACTTGTGAAATTACTGCAAACAGAATGAGTGGTGTATCTCTGAGTTTTCTTATTTCTTGAGTCCCCAGGAAGACGTTTGGAGGTAGGGGTCTGGATGTGGGTTTTGGAAGGGAAGCAGAGTGGCTTCAGAGAAAGAACATGGGATTGGAAGTGAGACAGACTTGCAATAGAACCATTAGCAGCCTAGATGGCTTCAGTTATTTTATTTTAGTGTTTGTCAAAGGCTGTTTGCCCATGTGTAAAATGGGAAATATAATATGTGCTTCTCCAGGATAATTAGATGACGTGATGGAGATAAAAGCCTAGTTCAGTCCCTAGGATACCTAAAGGACTAAGCTCGGGTTGATTCATTTTTTGTTTCTTTTTCTGTTTGTTTGTTTAATTCCCCAGTATTTACATAGGTTGGGCCACCTTTTGCCTATTTGATATATGCATGATGAGAGGAAGAATGAATGGGGGAATGAACGGACGGTTATGTTGATAGACAAATGGACAAATTCTCAAGAGAGGTAGTTTTGTGGCCCCTTCTTCAGGTTGAGATAAGCAAAGTGGAGCCAGCAATGCAGAGCATGTACAAGGCTATATCAGCTTTGCAGTGAGCCAGAGGCAGGCTTAAATCCTGGACTGACACTCACCAGCAGTAGGGCTCCCTCAGGCAAACTGTGTAATAACCATAATGATGATGGTGATAAATAATAACTAGATAGCTCAAAATCATCGAGAACAATACACACACATGTAACTTTTTGTTCACAAAAACCATAGGAGGCAGGTACTATCATTGTCTGTTTTTCAGATGTGGAGAGAAGAAGTCATTTGTCCAGGACCATATTGCTCTGAGAGCTTGGGACCGGGAACCAGACTCAGACACTCTGACACCAGAGCCCAAATCCCAGCCACTGAGCAAACCCCTCTGAATCTCCCTGCGGCCTCATCTAAGAAGTTTACTCATTCACATGATATCTCAAAGACATGAACTAGAAATCCCACATGAAGTTCTTATTACAAAGAGATGGTAATAAATGTTACCTGTTTCCTTTTCCTACATCAACATTCACATTTCTGTATTATTCAGAAGAAGGCTTCCAGACAAAAAGGACACAAAGCAATGCACCATTCCCCCGCACCAATTAACTCCAACTTTGGACAATTTTGCAAATCTACCCTTTTGATGAATGGATGACAGTATGGGGGAAAGAGCAATCTCCAAGGGATGTTCTTTAGAACACTAGTATCACACATCCCACTCCACGTGTGTGCACACCTGTACACACACACATACTTGTGCATGCACGTGTGCACACATCTGTGACATGATGAGTAAAGAATATTGTTGCAAGGAAAATCCCAAGAGACGACTATGGCAGGCTGCCACTAGAGACTAAGATTCCATGGAACACACTTCGGGATTTTTTTTTTTTTTGATTGTGAGAAAAAAGGTCTTGATTAGGAATCAGGAAATCTGAGATTCTGACCGGATTCTTCTACTGCCCAGCTGCCTAACTACTGCAAGGCAAAGTACCCTTTCTCTGCACCCAGTATCCTTATTTATATAGTAAGTAAACTTGAAAGAGTTGATGGGAGAGCATTCCATGAGATGGGAACAGCCAGTGCAAAGGTTCCATGCCCGACATTATCAAGAAACCACAAAGAGACTATTATGAGGGCTTCCCTGGTGGCGCAGTGGTGAAGAATCCACCTGCCAACGCAGGGGACACGGGTTCGAGTCCTGGTCCTGGAAGATCCCACATGCCGCAGAACAACTAAGCCCATGCGCCACAACTACTGAGCCTGTGCTCTACAGCCCGCGAGCCACAACTACTGAGTCCACGTGCTGCAACTACTGAAGCCCGCGCACCTAGAGCCGGTGCTCCGCAACAAGAGAAGCCACCGCAATGAGAAGCCCACGCACCGCAACAAAGAGTAGCCCCCGCTCGCCACAACTAGAGAAAGCCCACATGCAGCAACGAAGACCCAACGCAGCCAAAACTAAATAAATAATTACTTAATTAAAAAAAAATGAGACAGACTCTTATGGCAGGAGGTGAGCCAATGAGGGAAAGAGTAAGTCATTCTGGCTTTACTCATAGTAAATTGGAGAACAGAGCAGCATCACAGTCTGACTTATGCTTTGCAAGGACCATCTGGCTTCTGTGTTGTAAGGGGGCTAGAGATGAGCAAGGGTAGCATCAGGGGGATCAGATGGGGAAGATTATTGTGCAAATCCAGATGGGACAGACGTGACGGTGGCTAAAACCAGCATATTAGCAATAGAGGTGAGAAATGTCATATTCTGCATAAATTTGGAAGATAGAGTCAATACTATTTCTGGATGAAGTGGACACGAGGTATGAGAGAGAAGGAAGTCAGGAATTGCTCTAAGATGTTGGCTTCAACACCTAGAAGGATGGAGTTGACTGAGATGGGGCTGTTTGATGGAAGAGGTTTGGGAGGGCAGGAGATCAGGTTTTTGGTTCGGATAGGTCAAGTTTAAGATGCCTTTTAGACAGCAAGATGACAATGGATGGAGAACACCTACAGGACAAATCTGAAGTATGGAAGAGAGCAGAAACTGATGACATAAACTGGGAAGCCAGTGGCTCACAGGTGGTATTTAAATCCATGGGACTGGGTGACCCAGGAAGTGAGTGTAGAAAGGCACTGCCAAATTGATTGGTTAAATACTGAAAGGAATGTATTTTAATAATAGACAATAAATATCAAGAGCCACGCACAGTCTTCTATCTGCCATTTATTCTTTGTATTCAGTTAAGTACAGCTCAGCCTATAAATCCTGGGCCCCTCCTGGACCCAAGGTATCCATTCATCTTCTCTCCTTCCCTCTCCCTCCTCTGTCTCTAAACACTTGAGTGTAAAGATTTATCTCAGTTGGGGCAGACAGAGGCCGGAAGAAATCCCATTTGGGCATCTACGCCTAATCCTTATTTGCTCCATCTGTTGTGTCAATACCCTGCCCTGTGAGAGTATTAGGAACTTTCCCAGCTACAGATAAAGGACATTGGTTCCATTTCATTACTGTTTCTTATGGGTCTGGAGCTCACTAAGTCATCTGAAGAGAGAAATCAGTGGTGGGATTTGAGCTCTATACAAACCTCAGAAACTACCGACCGACAGGATTTGGAGTGTGATGAGAAACGTCTTTGTCACACTGCTCAGTAAACATCTCCTTCATCAGGGCCCGGTTCAGGTAAGTAACCTCAACCAACGACTAGGAATTCAAATGTGTGAGTGCCAACTACCTGTCAGGCAGTGCCTGCATTCTCCATGCTTAAGCCAAAGGGTGTTCTAACCCAAATCTGATCCACCCCTACTTCAAACATTTCATACTCACCCCTCCTGTAACATCCTTAGAGGAGAAAGTTCAAACGCCTTAGTCTGCATTTCCACCCAATTGTGCTTAAATTGTGACTTTTCTCTTGGAGTCTGGTCTCGCCGACAGAATAAAAAAACAGTGTTGATAATACTGGCTTTGGAGGCAAACAGCCATGAATTCAAACCTTGACTCTGCCCTGGGATAGCCAGGCGTCCTGGAGCTTCCGTTTACCCATCTGTAAAATGAACGTAATGATACCTAGCTCATAGAGCTGTCAATAGCATCAAGTGAGTTGATAGAGTAAAGGTCCTGGCACACAGTCTGAGCTCACAAAGTGTCACAAGTTACTGAATGATTTCACGCAGGCTCAATTATGCCCATGAGCAGACAAATCCCAGCCCTGATTCCTACCTGGTCTCTGGACTCAGATACCCCACTGCCTCCGGACATCTAGACTCACGTCACCTCTGGCTGCCTGGTCCTACCCCTCCTTGACTTTATGTACCAATTCACCCAAGGGCGCAAATGACTATCACTATGACTTCTCTCCCCCGTAACATTACATTAAAGCACCAATTCTTCCCATTCCACTGCTTCAAGATTTTTCAACTATTCTCCATCTGAGCTGTGCTCACCACTGTCATTATTTTTCCCCACCCCACCTGCCATCCTCTTTGCTTCCAAAGCATCATTTTTACAACACAAATCATCAAGAAATTCCCTTACTTAAATGGGTTCTTCGCCCTCCTTGATCGACAAAGTGCAATCCCGCCTCTCCCACTCCATCAAAAACACCACCTCTAGGGAGCCCTCTTCAGCAGTGTGGCATTTCCCAGGGATGCCATGACCTTTATCATCCCCAGGCCTTTGCACATGCTGTTCTCACTGACTGAGATTCCCCTCCAGCCTTCGCCTGACCAGTAGAAGCCCCGTCTTCTGCGTAACCTGTCGTGATGCCTCCCGAGTGAGGAGACGGTATCCCTGTCCTCCCTCAGCACCTTAGGACCTTGTCCGTGCTTTTTTGTTCCATTTCTGACATCACTTTATTAACTTACATCTCTTTCTCCCATGGCACGTTGGAAACAACTTGAGTTCATGGCTCTTTCTCAATGTTCTGCCCAGAATTCCTAGGACAGAGCCGACAGGAGCAAGCGCTCAGTCTCCAGAATGGGTAAATTAATGAGGAAATAAATAAAAGAACAAGAGACGACCCTGGGTCTGTTTTACAAGGGGCAATTTGTGAAAGAGTTGCATGGGAGGGATGCTACATACTCCTTCTTGAGACAGATGACAGTAGAGAAAGCTTTAATGGGTAGAAAAAGGGGGGGCAAGAGATCTTCTCCGAGGATTCTATTTACGGAAAGATCTTTTGTCAAAGAAGTGTGAATAGATTTGGTTAAGCAAATGCCTCTGGGGTCTGTCAGTCTTTGGCTGGAAGGATTCAATTCCCAGTACATCATCCCCTGATTATTCAAGGAAAACATCCAGATAGGTGCCAGGCGGCCAGGAAAGGAAGTCTGAGCAGAAGGGAAAGTCGTGCTCTGTAGTTGTGTCGTTTGCAGAAGTGCAAGCGTTTAAAGAAGTTGGAGGTAGGGGCAGTCATCGTAACATCTGAACACCCTTGTCTGCCCAAGCCATACAAAACGTGCCTCGTGAAGTAGAAAGCAAATGCGTGGACTCTGGGGTGCAGGCACCCCCGCAAGAAACCCTCCACCTGGCCACCTGCACAATGCGCAAAACTGAGCCAGACTTGGAACCCATGTCAGGCTCTGCTTCCTCTATGATTTAGGGATAATACTACATCCCTTGTAGAATTGTGGGGTTACGTGAAGCTATTTGTAATAATAGAGAATTTTATAATTTTCTACTCCAAATAAATTCTGGTTGATTCTAATGGGTTGAGACATAAAAGTTTCATGCAATGACACTAAAGAGATTTTTTTCAGAGAGAGCATAGAATTTCACCCTTTCTGGGAGCACAGCATGCCAATGAAAGCAAAGTTCTGCCTTCTTTTAGGAGGAGCAGCAAAGAACCAACCTTCCAGGCATGTCTTTTCTTTTCCCAGACAGTAACTGCAGTGACCTGAGTGCCAATTCCTGGGATCTGTGAGGCCATGGAGACCCAGACATCAGTGACGTGGGAGATTTTTAGATTCCCACTGTTCACAAATGCTCCTCTACTCAAAAGGTGGAGATTCCCTGCCTGATGCCCTGAAGATTCTTAATCAGTGTTTAATTCCTCTGAGCTTTGTAAAATGCTTTCTGCGGAAGTCTAAAACGAGATGGAACAGAGATTTGAGATTAAACGAGGACTGTTAGGGTGACGATCATTTCCTCCCTCACCCTGTTGGATGATAATATATATATATATATATATATATATATATATATAGAGAGAGAGAGAGAGAGAGAGAGAGAGAGGGTTCTGATTACAAAAGTGATATGTATATTGTGAAAAATAAGGAAAAGTACAAGGATGAAAATGTCACCATAATTCTTTCACTAGGCAAAACTATATGTGTGTGCTATTGAAAGTTTATTTTTTTAAATTTTTATTGGAGTATAGTTACTTTACAACGCTGTGTTAGTTTCTACTGTACAGCAAAGTGAATCAGCAATACATATACATATATTCCCTCTTTTGTGGATTTCCTTCCCATTTGGTCACCACAGAGCACTGAGTCGAGTTCCCTGTGCTATACTGTAGGTTTTCATTAGCTACCTATTTTATACCTAGCATCAATAGTGTATGTATGTCAATCCCAATCTCCCGGTTCATACGTTTGTTCTCTACGTCTGTGTCTCTATTTCTGCTTTGTAAATAAGATCGTCTATACCAATGTTCTCAGATTCCACATATATGCATTAATATACGATATTTGTTTTTCTCTTTCTGACTTCACTCTGTATGACGGCTATTGAAAGTTTAAAATGAGAAAACGATGAAATGCATTTAAAATTGCTTTTGAGCAACATTTGACAACAGTTGGGAATGAAACCAGAGCAGTTAAGGACCTCACTCTCTTATATCTTCTACTCTGACCCAAGACCCAATCAAAGACCCTTCTAGAAAAGAAACATCCTATAGTTCCGTATACCTCTATTGACTATAGTATCTCACGAGTTTCCCTAAAGCTATTATTTCTTTAGATGTGTACTGTGTATTGGAAAGCTAGTAAGAGAGTAGATCTTCAATGATCTCACACACACACACACACACACACACACACACACACACACACAATGGTAACTATCTGAGCTGAGGGATGTCTGAACTAACCGTATTGTAATCCTTTCATGATATATACATACATGAAATCATCACACATACACCTTAAACTTACACAATATTATACATCAATTACATCTCAATAAAGGCAGAAGAAAAGAACTGTGGCATTTTCACTTTATAGATTCCAAAAATGAGATAAAGAAGAGAAAGCAGAATTTCCCCCATTGAGGCCAATACAAATCAGCATGGAGTCCATTAGGTTTCCGACTGGCACGGAGACCTCTTCCTGGGAGATTAGTAGTGATGAATTTAAATAACTGCTTAAAATATAAAAAGGATCACCCAGTCCAGAGTCCGACCAGGCCAGTGGTCTGCTCCAGCCCTGGCACTGACCAGCTGAGGACCGTCTGGTGCAGAGTTTGCATTGTAATCAATGGGACAGAAAGGCCAGAGAGGGCTTAGCCCACTTTGGCAGCACTGCCAGGCCTGCTCTCTAACTAGATACTTTACAAATATCACCTCATGACTTCCAATAGAGATCCTGCAAAACAAGGAAGGAAACCGAGAAGGTAACTCGCCCACGGGTACCCGGCTAGTTGCAGAAGACGTGGAAATAGATCCAAGGTCTCTGTGTCTTAGACCAGATCTGGGTCTCTGCTCTGCCCGCTACACCACATCCATGACCACGTGCCCTGTCGTTCTCCTTGAGAGAGGCCTGAGCGAGGACCTGTGAGCACAAAACTAGAAAGGACCACACTATTCATTGGCTTTCTGTTCCGCCTTTATTCCTCCCCGAGGTTATTAGGCCCTGTGGGTGGTTCTGAGCTCACCAGAGACATTTTAATCTCTGCAGGTCAACTCTCAGCCCCCTGGAAGGAGCTTTTCTTTACAGATCTGCTGAGCATGTCCTCAGCCAGGGGTTAAGAGGATAAAAGGCTTAAAGCAGCAGGCTTATGAAGTCACAGATTCAAAGGGAAAAAAACAGGAAAAAAAAATGGGACAGGGTAATTGTTAACAGGAATGTGGATCTGCTAGAAAAATAATCCAGGAGGTCCATCTACATAAGCCCTTGGGCAACTGACGTCTGTTCACTCTCCATAGGAATAATTATTTAAAATGCCGTTTTAGTGCCCGCTTCGGCAGCACATATACTAAAACTGGAACTATGCAGAGAAGATAGCATGGCCCCTGCACAAGGATGACGCGCAAATTCGTGAAGCGTTCCATATTTCTGAGGTCTGATGATACACACACACACACACACACACACACACACACACACACACACACCACCCCACACCTTGAGTACTGATGTTTCCCAGAGAGGCCTATATGCCTGAATATGTAGCCAAGAAGTAAAACCTAGCAAAGTAAAAATATTTGAATGGAGACTTCTAAAGATGGTGAGAGTTAAATTGCTTCAAAGAACGACATTGAGACAAATATTTGAGGGACATAAATCCCTTTATTACCGTCAGTATATCACTGGTTCTTAAATAGCAGTTTTACTAAACAAGCCACATTTATAATAATTATATTCTTGTTTATCCTCAGTATTACTTAAACAGATATTTTAAAAACTTATCGTGGGGAGAAAAAAATGCCATTTTATGGGGAAAGAGAGATCAAATTTTTATGAAAATAATAATCATGGAATTTCACAGAAAGACTCTTAAAGATCATTGAGCCTATCTACCCTCCTTGTGCTAGATGGAACCCTTGGCTGCAAGTTATAAAAATCCCAAATCATACCATGTATAATCCCCACTCCCTTTCAAAAGGGTAGGAATGAATGAAAAGGATCCCAACATATTTTAATAAGAGAAGTAAAGGAAAGGATTGTTTCTGACAGAACCAGACAAATCAATGAATTGCTCTCTGGCAAGCAAAGGTAATTGTATTTCTGAGTCTATTAAGGCACATCAGGGCTGGTTAGCTAATTTCTCAGGGAGCTTAGCTGTCGCTGGGTGGGCGTCAGGCCACAGTGGGGATGTCAGGGCATAAACACAAGATGGGATTTTCTTTCAGGAATCACTTAACTTGGGAGCCAACCGTTTTTACTCTGGTAGAGACAAGGCAGGTGAGTTTGTTCTGAGGGGATTTCAATCCTAACATTTCTAGGAGCATTGGACCTTCCACATAAGATCTGATCATATCGATTATAGTTCTTTTTTGTGCAACTACTCTGTGGGCAGGACAGAATTTATATGTAAAATCATCTAAAACCTCTGAGTAGGGAAAATCTTCTAAATGACCTTGTAGAGAAGGGGTGGAGGAAAGAAGGAGGTGAATCTGAACATCAAACAATGAAAACCTTCACTCAGGAAGAAAATCACTTTGATTCAGAGCCTTGTCTGAATTAAGACTGAAAATGAAATCTGAATTCATTTTCAAGGACAAATGTTAGCTCCCTTTCAGCTAACACTGTTAGAAATGAAGGTTCATGCTCTCATAAGCAGGTATGAATTATTAATATATTAATGACTTACACGTATCCAGGCAATGGGTTTTATAATTAATTGTTCACTTAAGCATCTCCTTATGAGAAAATTATTGTAAATGAAATAATAGCTTCCCTTTTGCTTTCTGGCTCCCAGAACCCATGCTAGAAGGCTAGGGTGGCATCTCTATAGGTTCCTGAGCAGAAGGCATGTGCAAAGGCATGTGCTAAGATCCAGTCTCCTATTGGGGAAGAGGAGACGTCACAACCATATAATGAAAGAAGGGACTGTTTTATCTTTATGACTATCATTTAATGAAGATCCACGTGACCCCATACCTAAGCTGTTCTTGATCTGTCAGGGTGCACCAGGCTCTATGCTGGGCACTGGCCATATGAAGTTACGTAAGAGGGAGTCCTTAGCCTGAAGGAGCTTGGATCCAGCTGAGAAGAAGTTAAAGCCACACATGACATCACTATCATTCCCTTTTTCAGCCCAGCCCTCCGCCCACGGCAATCTAAGAAAGTGTGTGGCAGTTGACATGAATATCTCTATAATCACACGTCCAGTAAAAGATAGGCTGTAACCCTCTTACCCCATCCACTTCTCCATTCCTACTCTTCACTGCACTTTGGTCTTTCAGGTTGGCTCTGCTTCCTGACACCGCTGAGCCCTTCCGGTCCCGCACTTCCAGGTCCTCTGCTCGGCCAACGCCCACCCAGCTTTCAAATGATAGCTTATCTCCTACCGAGACATCTTCTCTGACTCTGCCCACAGACTGGCTTCCTGCTTCCGTTTCACAGCACAGCACCCAAATCTGTCTTTGTTATAGACCGTATCACACGCCAAGGTCATTTTCTATGTATGTATCCATCTCCCTCATTAGCTGGTAAACACTTTGAAGGCAGAATATCTTTCACCTTCATCCTTATGGAGCCTAAGCCAATAACGTATGCTTACGGGTGTTTGCGGTCATGCGTGTGTGAGTGGATGACAGAATAAAACACGTGAGGTACGCTTTAGAAACAGGGAGAAGAGGGGTTCATAAAAACTGGGCCGAGCACAGTAGGTGAACATCAATCAATATACAGAAGTGGTTTGGAGAGGAGGTTATATTTGAGCGGGAACTTGCAGAGGGTAGAATTTTCAAGGCAGATATGGGGGGGGAGGGTCAAGAATGGTCTGAGTACAGACAGTAAGACAGAAGAAGTTGAAGTTCAAACCGTTCAGTCTCTGAGCACTGGGCTGAGGAGTGAGAACAAGATGGTCTCAACAACCCTTTGGGGTAATAACTCTGCTAATAGTGTTAAGGACGGATTGGAAGCCAGGATTTACTAGTAGAAGTGACAACTTAGATAGCATCTACTAGATACCAGGTTCCATGCGAGCTGCTCTGCATATATTAATTAATGCAACTAGTGCCATAACCATTCAGATTACCCCACGAGATAGACTTTGTCATCACCACTTCAGAGTGATAACTGGTTTTAAAGGGACATGTTCTCAGAGCTTATAAGTGGCAGAGTTTAGCTTCAAAGTCAGGTCTGACCCCAAAGCCAGGCTCCCAAGTGCCTCCCTGCCCCTGGCTTTTTATCAGGATGAGTCTCACTGCCAAGTACAGGAGTGACAATTCATGATGCTTTTGACTGGTTTCAGATATGCTTTTCCTTTGAGAATTCACCTCAGTCAACACAGACCTTGCATAAATGCAAGTTGACTGTTCAAAGCAAACATCACCAAAAAGCAGTATGCATTCTGGGACTAGAAAAACTATTGACAAATATAAATGTGCTGTAAGCAAGTAACTCCCTGATCAGGGCAAATCCTTACTCAATATCCTCAGTTCTGTATCCATGCGGTTCCAACACAACATCTCACAACAAATCAAGAAGGGGTGTCTATCTGGGCAGATGGGGTAAAGGAGCTAGCACATTTGTAAAACAGGCCCATAGGCACTACTCACCAACTGGAGAAGCCAGGTGGAACTTGGATGACCACAGCCAAACGCAATCCAAAGAAGGGCGCTCTCCTCCCTTTGCAAGCCCCAGCTCTGATTTCTACCATCCCAAGGACAGTATGGAGCACACATTTAATCATATATCCTCACACCCTCCAAAAAGGGCCAGCTTCCCCAAATCCCACCTTCCTTCTCTTTAATGACATCAGGAGATCATCCACTTTCTTTCACCCAGGCCCCCACCTTGCCTACTAGCTCTGGACTGCAGCTATCACATCCCCACGGAGTGCTTGCTAGGAAAGTAATTACATTTCACCATCTTCATGGCTCCTGTAGGATTCAGAGTGGAAAATTCCTTGGTCCTTGAGCATCAGGGACCACGCCCGTCAGATACTCCCCTGGCAGATGCAGAATCCTGGCTGGCATCATGCCCAGCCTGTCCACAGCTCCCTGTAGGCAGAATCCAGGGGGCTGGGGACCATTCACGTCAAGGTCTTATTGCAGATGGGACCTTAGAGATCCTAGCACTCCCTCCACCCCCGAGAGGTCTAATCGCCTTCATCCAAAAGATGCCCTAGCCTGTTCATGGAGGTAGCTGAAATGAAACCCACCCTCAAGCAAGTTTGACCATACAGTTATGCCCTCATCCACATCGACGTGTGTGCCTCGATTTCCACACTCCTTGACACCATGAAATAGTAGCATTAAGAGCTAGAAGAAAGTCGTGAGAGTTCTCCTTGCTCTGCTACATGGACCAGTGGTCTCCAACGGTTGATTTGCATGTTTACCAGTAAAAACGTTTTTGGGCATGCAACCCCAATATATGTATATTTATTTATAAATCATATACATGTACAGTTCTACTTGTATATAGTATGCATTATAAACACAAGAAAAGGTATTTTAAAAGATAAGAAATGTGATAATTCATGTTTTAAAAGTAATTATTTTATGTATTGATGGAACACATAACTTTTGTAATATATACATACACAGTAATATAATTATATACGTAACATATATAATATATTATATATATACACTAGTAATATATATACAGTAATATACAATAATTAAAATTATATATAATATATTATGCATGTTAAAATACACACACACACATATATATATACATACACAAAACAGTGATTCAATAGTCTGGTTTTAATTCAGACTAATTCAACATTAGACTTTAGCAGTGAATGCAGCTAAACGAGATGCTTCCCCAAACCACATAGATCGGGAAAGAAGAGAAGAGCACCGCAGGCTTATCAAATAATTCATGATTTCCATATTCATTTTCAACCTCCCTTTCCGCCTGCACAGGGCTCTCTTTGTGTTCTGGATGTGCCATTTTGAAATGTCTTGTTAACGATGACGATTTCATACGAGCTTTCGTCAATATCTGATGGTCAATATACAGTGCAGAAGAGGTACATTATTAATAATTATGGTTACAAATCCATATGTAAGTTCACATATCTCAAAGTGTTGGGCTCGGATGAACTGGTGATTCCATCTCAGTGTGGGACTTACTGAGATCATGCACGTAAAATGCCAAATTCAGAGCACATCCTGAAAAAGTAGGAGCAGCTATATTTTAATTGTGTATTTAAAAAAGACATTTTTTTAATGTGGGGCTTCCCTGGTGGCGCAGTGGTTGAGGGTCCGCCTGCCGATGCAGGGGACACAGGTTCATGCCCCGGTCCGGGGGGATCCCACATGCCGTGGAGCAGCTGGGACCGTGGGCCATGGCTGCTGAGCCTGCGAGTCCGGAGCCTGTGCTCCACAACGGGAGAGGCCACAACAGTGAGAGGCCCGCGTACCGCAAAAATAAATAAATAAATAAGTAAGTAAGACATTGTAAATTCTCAGTTTTTGAGAGATCTGGGTACAGGTTTTATGATATGTGGTTTGGGGAGATGGCCCCTAGAAATATTGATCCTACAGACACCTTTTTTATCAGAGCTACCCAGGCAAGCTTCATTTCCAATAAATTCACTTTAACACTGACTGACAGATTTAATAGAAAGAGCAAGTAGGAAGACGTGCAGGAGGATGAGAGAAATTAGCATTTTCTGGTCTTTGTCAATTTATGGCTTATTTTCAAATGCACTAAAAGTCTGGATTTTCCACTTGGCAGGAAAAATAATACAAATTCTTTCCTCATTAACCCAAAATTTCCTATGACCTGTCCTCACCACCAGGATCTGCCAGAGAAAAAATAAAACAAAAAATATGTAAACAAATACAAATAGTGAAAGCATACTCACCCTCTCTGAAAGAGATCCACATTATAAAATTTATGTAGCTCTACAGAAAACTCAACCGTTCCTTGTACCTCAGACATGATCTTTTTGGTTCATTACCTAAAAAACAAGAGGGAAATGAACAGCTTGAGATCACATCAGCCAAACACAGAGAGCCTGGGCTTCTACAACTGGAACTCAAACAGCACTGACGTAGATGGACAAGGGTTATCTGGCCAACGGGACCATGACGTGTCCACTGGACACCATCACCCAGGGGTTCCTATTATAGGAAAGACACAGAGAGATGAAGTAACTTACAGGATGTCACACAGCTCACACCTCCAAGAACTGGGACTCAGACCCAGATACACTAATTCTAAAGCTGGGCTAGTTCCCTGCCCTTCCTTACCTGTCAGCACCTGGAGGCACGAGCATCCCAGCTACGAGCACATGCTTCATGGCCTACAGAGCAAGAATCCCCACTCCTCCACTCTCTACTTGTGTGACCCTGAGCAAGTCAACGGAACCTATCCCATCCTCAGTTTCCTCATCTGTAACAGGAGGACTGGTAATGGCATATAACTCTGATAGACAATGGGGAGATTAAATAAATCTGCCACATAGAGCACTTTGCACAGTTCCCAACATGTAGCAGAAAGTTCATAAATGTAAGAGACAATTAATAAGGATTAATAATAACGAATGAAGATGGTTCTATCATTGTTAGTATAAACGTAGCCTCTAAAGATCTAAGGTGCCTGGAGTGCAAGGACAAATGTGTTTTCCGCCGAGCAGGGGCAGCAGAGGCAGTGGGCGCTATTGCCAAACAGATGCTGGACCCAACGTGACAGGTTGTTGATTTTCCAAGCCGGGACACCCTGGGCCAATAATAAGAAGGTTGCATGGGAAAGATGAAAGGGTACAAAATTAAAATATTCCCAGCCTAGGATGAGAAACAAATTGACAGGGAGACTCAAGGCAGGATGGATTTTCTGAGGATATGAAATCACCTAGATGTCAGAGATTTGGAGAAGGAAAAGCAACTGAGCATTTAGTGTATTCTTGGTGCTGCGTTTTTTTTTGCGGTACGTGGGCCTCACACTGTTGTGGCCTCTCCCGTTGCGGAGCACAGGCTCCGGGCACGCAGGTTCAGCGGCCGTGGCTCACAGGCCCAGCTGCTCCGCGGCACGTGGGATCTTCACGGACCAGGGCACGAACCCGTGTCCCCTGCATCGGCAGGCGGACTCTCAACCACTGCGCCACCAGGGAAGCCCGGTGCTGCATATTTTATGTGAGTCGTCTGATTCTGTCCAAGAAGAATGTTGTGATAAAAGTTCTTGCCCCATAGGGCAGACAAGGAAAAGGATCAGAAAGTCTCTAACCTGGAGCCCCTTTGTGACTCCAGAATATTCTGTGTAATGGGACAGTACAAGCTACCTAGGAGGAGGAAAGGAGATAATTACTTGCAATTCCTTGCAATTGAGCAGGTTCTGGGGGAACTAGAAGGTTCTAAATAGGTAGCAGCTGGCATGATCTTGGGGAGGCGAGAGAATAAGAGGGGGGCGGGGGGAGTAAGAGGAAATGTGGTCTCTTCTAGCTGGCAAGCAGTGATTGGTACCTAAGTCTCCTTTCAAAGCCCCTCTTCTTTCTGCCCCCAAGACGCCTTGAGGACCAGATCACCATCGCTGGGGTTCAGAGCACAACTTCACTGCAGCTAATCGGGCCATGCTCGGCCAGCTCCCAAGAATAAGAAGAGCACAAGGGATTAACGAGGCCTTAGCTGCACCTCAGCTCTGGCAAGGGTGCCATCCGGGGCAACATTTCTAAAGACACAGGATTCCGCATACCACGTTAAAATGCAGCAGATCCTAGGACCCAACCTCTATAAATTCTGCAGGATGGAATTTCAAGCCGATGAGCCTGGAAAAGCCAGACTCAGAAAAAGTACTGAAAACCTATTTTCCTAATGCGTGACCCATCGAGGCGCTCCCCGGTCCTGCCGAATGCATCGGAGCCAGTCAAGGTCAGAACCCGCCACTCAATTTCAATTTCAAGGCATTTCTAGTAAAAGGCCAGTGGAGGGGCCAGCAAACAGAGCCACTCTGGGCTTCATTTCGTTTTCACGTTCAACAGCAACCACTGCATCTCCCCTCTTTCTCACCACCCCACTCAGTCTCAATACTTAAAACACTGCAGAGCTGGCAAAGACATCTGACACCCTTGCTCGTGGTTGTCTGTCCCGGCAATGCCTGAACCCCCATGATCTCTGCTCCTGGGGGGAGCTTATGGAGGATCAGTGGGAGCGCAGGAACAGGACACCCCTACACCCACAGGCGAAGCGCTGTTCGGGGGTTTCCATTCATCACTTCACACGCCCCTCAAACCTCTCTGAGGCAGGTAGTATTGACTCTGATTCACACAGGGGAGCATCCGTGCCACACGAGGCAAGAACACTGACCTGGGAGCCCATCGCTTTGGTTTTCTGGCGCCAGTCCTTACTTGCAGAAGGGCTGAGACAGTGGGGTTTTTGGGGGGGGGGGGGGGGGGGGGGGGTTATTGGGGGGGGGGGGATGGGGGGTGGAATTAATGTTTAGAAGAAAAAAATATGTAATACATAGAGAATACCGTACAGAATATTTCCTCCTGGGAAGATGCACCCTACCCTCCTACTGTTCAGGGACTAATAGGATGCAATCCTGGAACATGGAGATGCAAACACAGCTTCTTGGTGGGGAAGCTGCCTTTTCGTTTTTAATACCATGTGATTCATTACAGCCAAACACCAATTCAATGATGATGAGCTCACATTTAAAATGTCAGTTCTAAAACTCCACATTGATTTTGCTGGTAACTGTACTAGGTCCACTTTGCAGGAGGTGCAGGAATCTGCAGGAATCCAGAACCACGGGTTTTATAGCACAGGGAACTCTGCTCAATGTTACGTGGCAGCCTGGATGGGAGGGGAGTCTGGGGGAGAATGGATACATGTATACGTATGGCTGAGCTGCTTTGCTGTGCGCCTGAAACTATCATGGCGTTGTTAATCGGCTATACGCCCATATAAAATTAAAAGTTTTAAAAGAATCACTGGCTTTGGTCCCAACGCTCTCCTTGATCTTTCTGAGGACTACAGAGCGCACAGTGACAGGGCTGATTTACAGGTGTGGTCCCCAGGCCGGCAGCACCAGCCTCACTTTGTTATGAAAGCAAATTCTTGGGTCCCACCAGGACCGACTAAATCAGAAACTGCAGGAGTGAGGCTCAGGAATCTGTGCTTTCGCAAGTCCTCCAGGGAATTCTGACACAGACACTCATGGGAGAACCGCCGGTGCAGAGACGGGAGGCGTGGACTTAGGCAGACCCGAGTGGCCTCAGCTCCTCGCGAGCTGCGTGCCTTTGGGCCCATCGCTTTGTTCATCTCTCTGTCCCTCTGTTTCCTCCTGTCCAGTTGGGAATAATAAGAGTACCCGCCCCGTAAAGTTGTTTTCACGGTCAGTAGAGATCACGTGTTAGAGCATACAGACAATACACACATGACATACGCACCGAACGACACACGGCTCACACTCAACACGTCCGACACACATACATATCACACTCACACACCTGGTACAGACCCAGACACACACACACACACACAACACATGACATACCCACACACAGTACCCATCAAACACACAAGATGCCCACGGCACATACACAACACACCCCGCCCACAAAACACACAACCCCACACACACCCCAGGCATCTCTGCACTAACTGCTTACCACAGAAGAGCCCCCCATGTTCTAGTGGCTTCAATGCTTCTGTTCCATTTGGTGTGATCCTGATGTGCTCAAGGTCAAATAAGCATTTCCTGAGGTCACGCCTGGGTTCAAGGTCACCCATGCAAACCTCCCTCTGCTCAGAAAAGTGAGTAGTTTCTCCCCACCTGGAGCGGGTCTTCCCAGCCTCAGCCTGGACTATTCCCACCTCCGGGCACAAAGCTTTCCTCCCCCCTCCATGTCAGAGCTGAGCTTGAATCCACCCCCCTTAGTTCTTATACCACAGGATCTCCCAAGGCCCCATCTCTCCATGGGTACCGCAGGCGGAATGTCAGTGCATTAAAGTGGCTCTGAGGCCTGAAGATTATCATGTACATAAAGAGCTTCAGTCATTTCCTGGCAAATCGTCAATCACTCATCAGTGGAAGCAGTTAGTATTTTTATTTCTGCCTTCAACACTGTTGGCAGAAATTCAAAAGGCCCCTCATGCAATCCAGCCCCAAAGCACTATCCCTCTCTCCTTTATTTTAGAGGCTCTGGGGTCCCTGGAGGCCTGGCCTCCGTGTCAATTAAGGTAGAAAAATTGTTTGTACTTTTTACTGCAATGTTTCTCAAATGTTTCATTAGTTACTTACATTTTCAAAAATGTTTCAGAACATTCACAGTAGCCTCTGAGGAAATTTGTTAGAAATATTAAGGCTATTTTGGAGAAATACCACCGTGCCAATACCTCATTAGATACAGCTTGGAAACAAATCCCTTTACAAACACGTCTTCCTTTAAAATGTAATCTTTCTTTTAAGACATCAATCTTCAAAGTGTGTGGCCTTTGAAAGATTAAATGAAAAACGGTGTGTTGATCTTAATAGACATCAGCATTGACTTTATGAAAAGGGCATGCAAAGTTACTGTGCTCAAAAGATTACAAGTCTTAGAATTACAACATGGCAAGTGGGGAAGCTTCAGGAAAGGGCCGCCTGATACTGCAGGGCAGGAAGTGAGGACAGAGAAAGGATGCCAGAGCACAACCCAGAGAGTTCCTGGGGGAGCCACAGGGACCTGGAACACCCTATCAGATGGAGCTGCTTCCTCGGCTCTGAGAGAAGCAGCAGAAATGGTTCTCTGCACACCCGTAACGGCATTCACGGATACCCTCCCCCTCCGGGGCACTTTTCTTCAGACAGCCATTCTAAAGAGGTAGATAACTCCAGTTTTCTGCCTGGTCACTGCGATGAGAGTCAGCTCCGTGTTCAAAGAAAATAATCTCATTAGGAATGAAAACTAGCATCTCTTCATTGGAAAGGGAGTGTCACCTACAAGGAAAGCTTCTGCCATGCTGTAAGAACACCCCATCTGCGTTAGATCCCATCTCTGGGCCTCACCTCTGAATAGGACGTAGGACCAGCCACACAGCATCTCTGAGCCTCAGTGTTCACATCTGGAATGTGGGCCAACACCCCCCCCCTTTCAAGGCAGAATTGCTTAGGATCAAACGCGGAGAATCTCCTGGAGGTGTTCATTCCTTTAACACACCAGGATGAGGATCAAGCACACAGACCTGCTCAAAGCACCAGGGATACAGAGACAACTGGGCCATCAGAGGACACAGACCAGAAAGGAGAGAGCCAGGTCATAGCTGTGGTCCACAAGGATAGGCACCATGACATAAAGGTGAACAGAGAAGGCAAGAACGCCCAGTGGTGAAGGCCATGACCCAGCAGGGCAGCCTGCAGGAGGCTGGCCAGTCTGAGAGATGGAGACCTCAGCCCCTCAGAGTATAGTATAGGACCTCAAGCAAGACCTTAGGCTCTCTGTGCCTCAGTTTCCCCAACTGGAAATTGCTCTGGAGCCGGCAGATGATATATGGTTAATAAGTACCAACCATTAAGACAAGGAAGAAAACCTAAAAACAGTTTGGTGGCCATGGAAGAAAAGAAATAACGCCTTTCCCCGTAGGAGTTACTGGACCCCTGGCAGGCTATGGGCTTCCCCAGGGTCTCCCAGCTGGCAGGGGCAGAGCGAAGGCCAGACTCTCACTCATCACAGCAAACTCAGCCCCCTGACGTTAAAAGGTATTTTCTTTCCTTCAGTGTAGAAATCAAAATGTGCTGTATACGTTTATTATTTTTCATGTCTGAAGACAATGCCAAAAGAAGCACCCCACACAGCACTGAGTCCTTATTTCCCTTGGGGTGCTGTGCCCCTCTTAAGCAGCACCTGAAAACGCAGGCAGGAAGTCACGTAAGGTTTCACAACCTCATAAAAGGGTAACAGACGCGTAAACTCAGGTAGAGCCTTAAAGTACCAAAGGCAAGGAAGCACCACTGCTGCTGGCAGCTCCCAGCATGGAGCCTCCCCTCCCTGCCAATGCTGGTGGCACTCACCCAGAAGTTAAGCTTGTGACCAGAGTGGGTGGCAATTCATCTCTCCTCCCACCTCCTGAAATGCACGTACACAAACGGGCACCTAAGTGTGCGCGCGCGCACACACACACACACATGCACACATAAAAGGCATGTGGTGACTTGAGCTCTCGGGGAGACAGTGAGAATCATGCAAAGGGCAGCAGCTCTGACCCAGCCAAACGTGGGTCACGGGCTGACCATTTCAGGGACTAGCTGGGTCACGTTAAACCAGGTTTTCCCTCCCAGCTGAAAGTAGCGTCTATTTTGCAGTGATTTTTTTTTTTTCAGATTGACACTAATGGATATTGTTCCAGTAACATTCTGGGTGCTCAATAAGCAGTGGATAATGCTAACATTAGAATAACTAATAATAATCATAGGAGGTTACACATAGCAAAGACAAGCGTAAACACCCAAAGAAGTTCACCCTGGAAGGGGAGTGGGCCAGCAGGAGAAGCTCGGCTGAGCTGGGCAGACAGCACACTGAGGCACCAGGGGAAGACCGGGGTGGTGTCCAGGGCCAGCTATCAGGACCCAGGGCTTGGGGGTGTTCAGGACATGGCCAAGGTTCCTGGGTTCAGGGTCAAGCTCCCGACTCTCTGGGTCCTGAGGAAGACAGAAGCTGGGGAGGTGGTAACAGCATCTTCCATACACTGAGGTGGGAGAGGCTTCAATGCAATGACAGAGAGCTCAAGCCGGAGATAATGGACAGTCCCGCCTTGAATGGCACTGATTCCCTGTGCCAGAAAGAGCACCTTCAGACGCAGAGTTCTCCCCAGAAGCTGAAGAGGGGATTCTTGCTTTGGGTGCGAGCCTGGAGTAGAGTCCTCAGTGCTCCCTACCTGTGACTACTAAGGCTGTACATGCATTACGATGTTTCAAGAGCATTTTGTTTGCAGGACGGCCGTCCACCCAACTCAAGCTGTGTCGTATGAAGATGTCAGCTGGTTTTGCATTGGCGGTTTCTTCGTTTAACACGTTGAAACCATCAGCTTTACCCAGGTATTACGACCTCATACGTCAAAGTGCAGAGATCCAGCAAGCCCCGCTGTGGCTCCTCTACCACCCTCATCATGCAGCTGTGTGAGGCCCAGAGTGGGAAGAGCGCTGGCCACCCCTGCAGAGTGGTGCGTTCAGAACCCGTCTCCCGATTTCTAGTCCAGTGGCCTTACATTCCTGGTGGTCAAAGTTGTCACATCCGTGATCTCATCTGCTCGTGGAAGGTGCCCCAAGAGGGAAAAGGAGCAAGGGGTGGCCTCCCTGATACCTGCATGGTCATGGGGGAGGAAGTGGGTGTGACAGATTCATCAGTATCTCAGAAGTTTAGACCTCACGGGAAACTCAGGGATCACCTGGTTCAGCCCCTCATACTGGGGCCGAGGAAACAGAAAGTCTGAGTGGCTTTGGCGCTGTCTCGGGGTCACAGAGCCATCTGAGAGAAAAGCCAGGAAGGACCTCGGGTCCTTAGAGTGTGATGCTCTGTAAGGCTTAACGCAGACAGACCCACCTCTGCTATAGGAGCAGCCTGACAGTGATGCATGTTTAACCTCAGCACAGCCCAAACTCTTAGCAGAAAAACCAGGCCCTTCAAACTCTGGGACCTTCCTGCCCTGCCAATCTGTCTTCTCTCTGTCACCCACGCCCACCAGAATCTCTGCAGGCAGCCTCATCAAAGCGCTCCACCGCCTCTGAATGCGTCTTACCTCTGTGTGATCCGTTATCTCCACCAGGTGGCTCACCTATGTCCTCCTTACCTGACCAGCTCCCCACGCTTAAATGTCCAACACAGCTCCCCCAGGAAGTCGCTCCTGAACGGCCATGCCACCACCTTCCCAACACAAGCCCCCAGAATGTCGCATACATGCCACAACAGCCCTGACCGGCCTATGTTCTGGAAGTACATCCATCTTTCAGGTTACACTGCGAGCTGCTTAAAGGAAGGGCAGCCGCCGCGTTTAGCAAAAAACATGGTAGTGAAGAGCACGCGATAACAGTTGTGGGACAAATGAGAGGAGGAATGGAATAATACACAAATACAAGAGAAGTTCACATATAAATGGATAAGCAAATGAATGAATGAGTTGATTACTCTTCTTTCCGATCAAATATAGAGCTTCCCTGAGCACTTGGCACCAGGCCCCTACTTAGGACTTTAAGGGTGAAATGATTCCATGGCTCTTAGTTTTAAGGCAAGCTTGAGTCCCTTTTGTCCTCGGGGCAGGAAAAGCAAGGCAGCACAATCCATCTTGTTGGAGAAGATTCCAGAGAGGACCCAGCATCCAAGAGGGATACAGTACCCAGTGGCGGCTCCACTGCAGTGGACACTATTTATCCTTCCAGAAGCCACAGTGTAAACAGGAGAGGAGGTGAAAGTAAGCCGCGAGGCTCCCACCCAACGAGTCGAGGCTGGCATTTCGGAGGCGCTATCTGTTTGTGCCCCGGCCGTGGAGCTTTGGGACCCGGTTTTGCTGGCGTCTGTCATTAGCTTCCCAAGCACGGCTATGACTCAGCCTGCGTCTGTGTTCCCACAAGGACCACCCACAAGATCTGGAAGCACCCACTGTCAACCTTCTCACACACGAATGGCCACCCTCCTCCCAGCCACCCTTTCAGCCAAGGTAGAGAGGGAGGGACTTGAAAACGACGTGAAATGATGTTTTCTGGAGCCTCCTGGGAGCTACGAGGAAGGGGAGAAGCAGCCTGCCTGGGCTCTACTTTACGTAGAGCTGATGCTGCAAGCTCCTCTGCCTCCAGGGCCAGGGGTACCTCCAGGGGTTGGTGCATCGCACCAGGTAAGGCTTCTATGGGGGCTTCAGCTGTTGGCTCACAGACTCACACAGCTGCAGGGGCCTTGGGGCTTAGGAAGCCCAACTACCCATTATACAGAAGAGAAAACTGAGTCCCCAGAGTACACAGAGAGGCAGCTAGGTAACAGAGGAGGTAGCAAAGGCTGGGGCCAAACTTTCACAGCCACAAACCCTGTCCTTTATTAGTTCCTAGTTTGGTGCAGGTACCTTTTTCTCTGATCCTCGGTGTTACCATCTGTGAATAGGGCTCGTGATACCTTCCCAGCAGGGTTAGTGTGAGAAACCGAAGCATTTACATGTGAAGTATATAAAGTACATATCGTGATATCCAGCACTCAGAAAACACCCAGAGTACCTGCTGCTGTCATTGACATTATTTTTAAAGTGACAACAGACACTCAGTGAACAGTAACTGAGAGAAACAATAAGCCTTTCACTCATAGTTAGAAATATTCTCCCTTAAAATGAAAGGAGGGGGTTCGTTTCATAATTAACCTTTCCTTGAAAACTGCCCTGCAGGCATGGTCCAGCAAGAAGGCATCCCGGGACGATGCAGAGGAATCCAAGAGGAGATCTGATGGATGGAGAGGATGGGAAGAGGGGGATGGAGGCATTAGTCTGGCCTGGATGCATCCACCGTCAAAGGGGCAGGGGGAGTCACAGGACTGGCAAAGTCCATTCATTTGCATGACCACCAAGAGTGACCCCATTCCTCCCAACCATGAAAACGTCCTTATCTGTGCTGTCATCTACTGATCTAGGTGCCAGTGAGGCCAAACGTCTTCTCCAGCTCTAGTATAAACAATGCCTTCGGCTCGGACCCAGGAGCCCTGAAACCCCGAGGTACCCAGAGTCCATTCTGTTACTTGGACTTTCCACTCAGAGTTGCTAAAGCCAGACGTGCTTTGCGCCGGATCCCAAATCCAACGCCTATTTCTCTGTAACCTCAAGGCCAGTGGCTTAATACGGTTGGACCTCAGTCCTCAACAGCTATAAAAAACACATGTGTCTCGGAGAAGAGTAGATATGATGAGACATAAATGCAACTGGACCCAGAGCGAGCATTCATATTAGCTGACGTTTAGGTTGATGGGACCCTGAGTACTTTCTAATTTTCCCATTTATTCATATTAATCATTTACAGAAATGAGAAAGGGGTGTATCAGAGCAAAGAGGTAATGGAAGGCACAGAGGTAAAACTTTTGGAACCCATGATACTGAAGGCCTCCCCGTTTATTTCATTTAATCTTTAAAATTCAATGCGAAAGGTCATGAAAATAACACTTTTGGGGAGGGGAGGGTGAGAGGTAATTAATGTTAAGGAAGGCAACCTCAGAGACCTAATCTCTGTATGATTCTTTTTGAAATACTGATTTTTAACTTCTTGAAAGGTAATAGCTACGTTTGTTGGTTTGTTCCTTCCTTCTGTCAAAACCCCCTCCAACACTTTCTAGAAATGCTGTTCCAATCGAGCTGGCTCCTTGCGTTTAGCAAAGAAGACCGTGACCGTCCTCTTTGCCTGGATGTCCACTCTCCTTGGTGTCCATTCTCCCGGCTCTGCCTTTGTCACCCCCAATCTCTTCACAGCCCCCTGGAGGTCCACCTCCTCTATCCGTCACACCTTTCCAAGCTCTATGGCTCACCCTGTCCTCCCCTGTTTTAGAAAGTCTGTAATCACTGTTGTTCAACCAACGTGTCCTGTCTGGTCAGGATGCCCCAGGCACTGTACTAGGAGCTAGGGACACAGAAATGAGCCATATGGACACGATCTCAGCCTCACACAGCCCAAGGGCCAGCTCTCGGCGTGAGTGTCTGTATCAGTAACAGTCACCCTCGCGTGGCCGAGTTCAGCTTGACGCCTGGCACCAACCGGGCTGGGCCTATACACCCACCTGTCCCCCGGCCGAGAGCCATCTGCACCTAACACTGTTTCTTCCTCTCCCATCCAGGAGGCCGGTTGCCCAGTGATTACCCGGCCCTCACTGCTTCATTGATGTAGTTAGTCATACCGACCAGATGCCCCGTGGACCTACCGAGCGCCGGGCCTCCAGCGTGGAGCCCAGGGAACCCATCCAGGGAGCAAAAGGTACAGTCACGGCCTCTAGACAGCAGTTCAGAGTCTCACAAGGGACCCAGGCAGGCAAAGCCTCTACTGGGACGGGGCGCGCGCTGCAGCGGGGCTGTGGTGGCCTGTTCCTGGGTGCGGCAGGAGGGACTGGGTGTTCTGCCAGATAAAGGGGCGCACGCGTGTGTATACGTGTGTGTGTGTGTGTGTGTGTGTGCAGTTCAGGGTGGGGGCAAGTACGGGAGTATGAAGGGAACCTCAGGGAAGGCCTCAGAAGCCCTGCCATTTGCCCCCCAAGATACACGTATGTATTCTATGCTGAGGCTGGCCGCTGGTCCCCTCCCTCCACCACTGCTTCCCTCGACTCGCAGCTGGAGGACACCAGCCTCCGCGCTGGTGTCCCTGCTTCTCTGGCGGTCGGGGCCCTCCTAAGGGGTCCCTTCTTTACTCAGCAACACAGGAACGACGGTCGTGACGGGGGAGGTAACCTCAGCCACGCGCCCCCCGATGGCCTTGCACCTCCTTGGTGACGGGGGAGGTAACCTCAGCCACGTGCCCCCCGATGGCCTTGCACCTCCTTGGTTAAAACCACACGGCCTCAAGATGCCCCGCATACGGGCCCCTCACTGTTCCTTCACGTAGCCCTGCAGGTTACGTGAAGCCTTGGCCTGGGTCTCCCAGTGGCCTCAAAGGCGCTCTCTGAAGACTTCCCAGCACCGGTCCTCCGTTTTCCGCCTGGTCTCAGCACAACTGTCGTTTCCTCAACAAGCCTTCATTTCCCCCTCCCTCATGGCTCCTTTCTAGTACCACCCTCTTCGAGGATACTTGGAGAATCAACTACCCTATGGAATTCTTTACTTGCTTAATTTCTAGATCACCCTCTCAAAATGTCACCTCCAGGGGCTCAAACCCTCCTCTATTCCTGGGCTGCTGTATCCCAGTGGGCAGCAAAGGGCTTGACCCAGAGACAGCACTCCATACATACCTGTTGATGAACTAAAGGTTAAAATTCAGCCAAGTCCTGAAGAAAGTACAGGATTTAGGAGTGGAGGGTTGAGATGGGGCATATTTAAAGCAAAGAGGATCATGGATGTGCGGGGGAAGGAAGCAAAACTTTTGGAACAACTGTGATTGACGCTGGATACTTCATCATTTTCTATCATTTAATCTTCAACCCCAAACCTAACAGATCAGTATAAAAATGCCCACGTTTTTGTGAGGGGAACTAATGCTGCAGAAGCCGGCTGTAGCTACCTAAGACCACGCGGCTAATAAATGTCACGATGGTTGTACACAGCACGGACTGGGCTCTGAGTCCCTGGCCAGCGAGGAGCGGGTGATAAGCAGCTTGGGAAATGGGAATCAGGGTTGTGCTGGGGACACCGGGCACGCAGGGAGTAAGGCTGGAAGGTAAGACCCTGAAGGAAAAACAAACAATGCAAGAACTGGCAGCGTCAAGGATTTGGGTAGCTGCCTCCAAGTGTGAGGTAGAACAAACTTGAAACAGCAACCTGCACACTGGCTTGGATATTAATCTTTATAAAATGACAATGACAACCTGGTTTTTTGGGGCATGAATTAATCATGGGCTTATGCTTTTTAATTTTTAAAAACAATCTTCCCTTTATAAATGTCTCAGCCACACCTGCTCAGACCCCCTTTGTGGTCATGATGAGATCCCTGGTCCATTCAATCATGCAAATACTGACACTAACTCAAGGCTTAGTGTCAGCAACGGTAGTAGCTACCAGGGAGTCATGAATGCGTAAGTCAGGAGTTCAAGAAAGGGAGATAAGACAACGGATAATTACTGTACGCTACAGTCCGTGCTATAAGGGGACTGTACAGGAAGCCTGTCCCAGGACGATGGGGGTGGTCCATCACTACCTCACCTGTATAAGAGGCGGAGGGGAATGGCGATTACAGAAGAGGACGCACACCTGTGAAGGCTGAGCACTGTGAAATGCAGTCGCTAAGGTGACCATCTCCCGCTTAACCTGACATACTTAACCACACACAAAGTGTTACCCAACATTCAAGAATGAAGAAGGACAAATAGTAAACAGTTCGCACAAACATTATGCTTGATTAGACAAGATGAGCATGACAGAGGCGGCCAGGCAGGCAGTGAAGGGGTGGCACCAGAACCGGACTCTCTAAGTCCTGCCCCCAAAGGGCCACAACCAGCTGGGGCCCAGGCCTCACAGGGTCTGAGCCTCTATTCCTCCGTGCAGCCTCCCACAGTCCCCGATTCCCAGTGCAGCTCAGACCCCGGGATGCAGAGGCCTCCTCTGGTGCTGTGGGTTGGTGACAGGGGAGTCTGTCCGGGAGCAGAGCTTTGGGGAGAGAGACAGACAGAGAGGCAGAGGAGAAAATGTAGTCTGGGATATGTCTGCCTCTCCACCCCGCCACCCTCTCCCTTCTCCTTTTACCTGTTCTCCCCGCAGCCCAGCAGCGGGAGGGCAGAGATGAGATGGGTGAAGCTGCCAACATGGAGCCCCTCAAAGTCTCCCCTGAGACTCTGACTGGGTCACACCCGCCAGCTGCTGCCTGGGAGGCTGCCCCTGCTTCTTGGAGCTCCCACCACACGCCAGACCCAGGTGGGCTCTCTGAAACCACGACCCCACTTAACCTAAACACCCTCCTGTGAGGATGTGCTGTTATTACCCTATTCCACAGAGGGGGTAACTGAGGATCCGGGGAGGGGTGACCTACCCAGTGTCAGAGAGTAAGCGACAGAGCTGTGAACCACTGTCACTCAAGCCCCCCTTATCTTTCCCCAAAACTCCTAAAATACCCCCCAGGTGGTCACCTGCCTCCTCCATTCTCCACCCAGAAGCCAGAAGGTCTATTGAGATGGAAATAGACTCATACAATTCCTACGTTATAAACCCCCATTGGCTTCCCTTCACCCTTTAAGTAAAATCAAGTCCCCCCAAAGACGTACAAATGGCCAACAAGCACATGTGCAAAGCTCAACGTCATCAATCACTGGGGAAATGCCAATCAAAATCACAATGAGATCACATCCACAATGAGATCCCATCCACTAGGACGGCTCTAATAAACAAAGAAATAATAACTGAAAATAAGCACTGGCAGTAATTTGGAGAAATTGGAGCCCATGTCCATTGCTGGCGGAAATATAAAATGAGACAGTCACTGGGGAGCACAGCTTGGGAGTTCCTTCCAGAGATAACATAGAACTACCACCTGATCCAGCAATTCCACTCCTGGGTACATACCCCCCAAAATCGAACACAGGCGTTCAAGCAAAAACCTGAACACGAACGTTCATAGCAGAATTACTCACGATAATCGAAAGATGGAAACGAATGAAATTTCCATCAGTGCATAAATGGGTAAACAAATGCAAATGTGTTATACAATGGAATATTATTCAGTCATAAAGGGGAACGCAGTACTGACATATACAGCAACGTGGACCAACCATAAAATGTTGTGCGAAGTGAAAGAAGCCAGACACAAAAGCCCCCATATTATATAATATCTCAGTCACTTTGTGTGTGTGTGTGTGTGTGTGTGTGTGTGTGTGTGTGTGTGTGTGT
>NW_021703770.1:3025449-3061974 GCF_005190385.1 Monodon monoceros | reverse complement strand
TGTGTGTGTGTGTGTGTGTGTGTGTGTGTGTGTGTGTGTGTGTGTGTTGAGCGCTGCATTATTCCAGCGTGCAGAGAGATGAAAAAGAGAGGCAAGAAGCGGGGGTGGGGGGGTGACCGTGTCTAGATCTGCTTTTTCCTTTCCGTCTCCTTCCACAGCGCTTACAGTGGGGTGGGAGCACAGCTAAGGACCGGGGATGTCGAGTAAGTCACATGGAAACTCTGCCCTTCATAAATTCACACTTTGAGGAGGAAGACAGAGAAGCAACTGTGTGGATCATTATGACACTGCAGATGCTACCCAGGGAAACAGAGGTTTCTGGACACAAGGAAGAAGGATCACCCTCAAAGCAACTTTCCAAGCATCTGGACCCTCCATCAGGGGTCTGGAAGGATGAGAAGGGGGCTTGGGAGTCTTGGGGGCAGCGGAAGACCACTCCAGAACCACAGAACCAAAAGCTCCCATGCCACCACCCCTCGCCCCTCCCCTGCACTCCTGCAACCCCCCTTTCTCTCCCAAGCCAAGCTCCTTCTTTCTGGTCTTGGATCCACAGGTATTTGTGAAATGCTGGTTGGCCAGGTGCCTTCCAGTGAGTATCTCACTGCCTGTATGTCATCACTCCCATTTTACAGATGAAAACCTAGAGGTCAGGACTACCCCAAGACGGGGCTCTACCTCAACCCACCCCCAGCACCAGCTTCTTCCCCACCCCATCAATGTCTTTCAACCTGCCAGCCTCACAGAGACGCCACTGATTTCCAGAACATTCAAGCCAGTTCATAGCTCTCACCTCCTTATCTCTGCACCGACTACTCCTCTGCTTGACCTAACCTCACCAACCCTTTGACCTCCCAGTTGTCCCTCAAGAAGAATTTACATGCCAGCTGCCCTTTGAAATCAAGCAGGTTAGCCACTCGCCCTCGGTCCCTGCCCTGCTTCAGTCAGATCCCCTCTTACTCATTACCGCTGTCCTATAATGACTCCAACAGCTAATATTTACCGACTGCTCCCCGGGTGTCAGGCCCCATTCTAAGAGTTTTTATGTAATTAATTTAATCCTCCCAACAAACCCATTGGTAAATACTATTACAATCATTCCCATTTTACAGAGGAGACACAGATAGGTTAAGCAACTTGCCTGAGGGTCACACAGCTAAATGAAAAGCACAACCTGGATTACAGTCAAGGCAGTGTACCTGTGGTCCCGGCTTCTTGCTCAGGGCCTCTAGCAGTAACTGCACAGGAAGGAAGGATGCTCACCTGTCTGACCCAGCACCTAGCCCAGGAGGCAGTGCAGGGTGTGGGGTGAACAGGCCTAGATATTCATTGGTTCATAGGGGTCTGGATCGCACATGGAAACCACCCTGCACAGTCACACACTCAAATGCAGTTTGGAACGGTAAGCCTCTCATTTGAATAAATATTTGCCCTTCTTGTCTTTGCAACAGTCTTTGCAAACTGCTCTTTCATCTTCTGGCCCCCAGCCCAGGAACCCCTTTCACTCATTCTAGCTTCTACGCCCGACTTGCATGTACCTCCAGGCCTGCTTCAGGGAACTCTCTAGGCCGGAAGACTAAGTAGCACTTTGCTATGTGTGAAGACACAGTTAACTGGAGTAATGCACTAAATTACTAAAGTGTGCATGAAGCCCACAGTGGGAGGGGAGCAGGGAGGACAAGGCATTTGAAAGCAGGGGGGGAATAAATCCTGTATTTGTTGCAAGCGCCTCATCTTTCTGGAACTCAGGGTCACTGTGAACACTCCCCATCAGCCTGTCCACCTCTCCCCTCCCCCTCAAAGTCACAGAGCCAAGTTACTCTGATGTCCACTGGCATGGGATTTTTCTGAGCCAAACAGGAAAAGAACAGTGTTTTAGAATTAGACCTGATCCTTGCACTTTTTAGGTCACTTTGTGACCTCAGGAAAATAGCCTAACATCTTGCAAGCTTCTAGCTTTTTATCTGTAAAATGGGTCTGCGGGGAATTAGATCAGCACAAGACAGTCCTGGCACAAGCAAGGGACAGTGTGCTAAGCACTGCTTTCTCTTCCCTGTGCCAACCTCTCTACCCCTCTTTTCTCCTCTCCAGACCTCTGGAAAGGATTTCAAAACTACCTCCCAGACTATGCTCTGAAAATATTCTTTAACAGGTGTTTCTTCCCTAAAGAATCTCTTGGTTGAATGAATTTGGGAATCACCGGATCACGCAAGGTTAATCCTTGACCCTGAAGGACTTCTCACAATTTTTTACATGTTGATACTTGGTGTAAGTCTTGAAGGTGGAGGGACTATGACGCTGATTTGTCCAAAAAAAAAAAAAAAAAAAAAAAATTTCAAGAGTGTGCTGCGTGCCATGAACATTGTTATCTATGAACAATGAATTTACTTCCTGAAACTTAGCTTACAGGCTGGAGGGGTAGATTCACTAGCAGAAAATCCCCTTTTGCCTGAAAGGATAACTATGATTTCAGTACGGGGACCTCTGCGTGGGAGTGGAGCCTCAGTGGGTAGTGCCAGGCTGGAACCTTCAGGCCATTTACTTTCCAGCCCCTACTGAGCACACGCCTGGCATCTCCCCTCCCTCAACCCATCCTTTGTTCCTTTGCATTATCTCTTTGTGTGCCTCTCGGAGCCTCTGATGTCCTGGGGAGCGGGTCAGAGTGTGAGACAAAATAAGTATCTACATGACAGCTGAAAGGATGGATGGAGGGAGGGAGGGAGGGAGGGAGGGAGGGAGGGAGGGATGGATGGATGGACGGATGGAGAGACAGATAGAATGATACAGGAGTCAAAGTGCTAATCAAGGATTCACACCACCCACACTGGAAGCTAGATCCTCCAGGAGCACACACATGCCTATGACTCAGTCTCTTCATTTATGACATGGTTTGTCGGGCCAGATCAGGCCAGGCAGGTGCCCTGCATGAGTCAGTGGAGACCGCGGGTCATGTGACGGGCCAGAGAACAGCACCCCTGAGCCCCAGTGATGGTGGCCTTTGAGCAAAGTAGGCCTGGAGCTGCCTGATCTATTTTCCAACAGAAGACAGACATCTTATTTATTAGGTGAAATCTCCTGATATCAACTGTTGGAAATGAATTTAGTAATTTTCAAAACCACCTGCTGTCCAAACAAAGCCCATATGTGGAGTGTGTTTGTCCCAGGGGACACCAGCTCATGAGATGTGGACCAGATAGTCATGAGCTAATCTTTATTCAATGGCTGCCATGGGTCAGGCTTCTATGTGCTTTACCACATCAACCCACTTAATCTCCCATCAGTTCTGGGAGTGGCTACAATCATTATCCCCACTTGACAGATGAGGGGATAGAGGCTCAAGGAGACTAAGTAACTTGCCCATCATCAGAGAATACAGTCGGAGCTGGGTGACCTTGGATGCCCTCCTTCTGTGAACGGCACACACCCATGGTGCCCCTGTCATGTTCCTTGTGCTTGGCACTGGCTCTCACTCAACCCCACAGGAGCCCTGAGAGGGTCAGGCTTCCAACTTTACCCAGCTCACTGAGGTTCAGTGAGGGCCCAGGGCCAATGACTGGTGGAGACAGAGCCCAACTCAGGGCTGTGCAACTGAAAACAGCAGGGCTGGAGTTAGGCTGCTGGCTGTGCACACCCAAGGAAGCTGGTACTTCACGCAATCTCCTGAGAGATGGGGGAGGAGGGCACATACAGCCATTTAAGGCGAATTGTGTAATAGCCTGGGTACAATGAGGTCACTATGTCCCTTCTCAAGACCTTCATTTTCCTCTATTTCTCTGCCCTTTCCACCCCACTCTTTCTAGATCACCCCCACTGGCCCAGCAGGACATTCCTGATGTAGTTAATGCCTTCGCCTTTCTCTGTGCGCCCATGTCTGGGAGGGAAACATGCCCTGAATCCCAAGTGTTATTTATCTAATAAGACTGCAGTTACCTTAATTATGTTTCAATGTCTCCACTTGTCCTAGAAATCTGCCTTCACAGCCCCACCATTATCCCTGCTCTCTGGCCCCCGTCATGGTCTCTGAGGAATTCCCTGCAGAACTGCCTGCCAGACCCAAAATAGAAGGAGCCTGGCAGGGAGACGGCACACCTGCTGGGTTAGCGCGGAAGGTCTTCTCCTAGTCTGCATTGCACATGTGCTCCACTCCGGGCCAGACAGAGCTTGGGAAGCCAAAGGAACTCTAGGGGAGGCGGGGAAACTGAGGGTCAGACACACCTGAGTTTGCATGCAGGCTCTGCCACTCACCACCTGGGTGGCCTTGGTGCCACGAACCTGACCTCGCCGAGATTCGGTCCTATTGGATTGCAGAGTTTGGATCTGGGCAGGTATGAGGATGAAGTTCATCTTCCCTGGTCTCAGGTGGGTCTCCTTGGGCACAGGTCTCATTTGCTCAGCAAACATTTACTGAGCGCACATTATGTGCCAAACAGTATGCTTGGCGCTGGACATTTGAGCATGAAAGCAAATTATGGGCCCCTGTGCTTTGTGGGGAGAAAGCAGGAAAATCCTGACTCACAAAGACCTTGTTTTTTTTTTTTTGTTTTTTTTTTTTGGTTTTGGGGTCCGCGGGCCTCTCACTGTCGTGGCCTCTCCCGTTGTGGAGCACAGGCTCCGGACGCGCAGGCTCAGCGGCCATGGCTCACGGGCCCAGCCGCTCCGCGGCACGTGGGATCTTCCCGGACCGGGGCACGAACCCGTGTCCCCTGCATCGGCAGGCGGACTCTCAACCACTGCGCCACCAGGGAAGCCCACAACTTTGTACATAACAATTATTGTGGTGGGGAAATTGACGTCCCTGGCAGAAGTGCAGACTGGAACACAGATTTTTCCACACAAGCTTCCACTCTGTCTGCCTCGCCACACACGGGAAAACCTCACCCAGAGCTGCAGGTGCACTGACTCAGCTCGCCCTGTTTCCCCAACCAGAGAGCATCAAGGAGCCCATGCAGAACAGAGCCCATCTGGTTGCCCTCTCCCTGGACCTACCCCCAGCCAGCACCTACTGCTGCTCCAAAGGATGTGCACGCCCCTTGCATTTATCCATAGGATGGCTCATTCAGTCACATAACTGGAGGACCCACAGAAACAAACTAAACATGTATCAAAAGAGGTTTCCTTGACTGTCTTGCCCCAGATCCCGGCTAACTTGTGCTGGAGCTGGGGTGTGCAGTCCACTAGTTTGGAGAGCAGAGCGTTTGATCACCTGACAGAGAATCACCCCCGATCCTGAGCTGCTCAAGAATCAGTGAACTATTTCAGTAGATTCAGATCCCACAGGCATCTGTGATCCCGTATGGGGCCCCGGTTCTGTGACAGTCTGGAGCCAGACGGCCAGCGTGGAAAGCCCCATGACAGGGATGAATCTCAAAAACGTTAAAGCCAGACACAAAGGGTCATGTACTGTATGACTCCACTCATAAGAACTGTTGAGAACCGGTATATCCATAGAAACAGCAGTGCGAGGTTTCCACGGGATGGGGAGAAAGGTGCTGGTGAGTGACGCTGAATGCGTATGGGGTGTCCTTTTCAGGTGATGGCAATGCTTTGGAACTAGATAAAGGGATGGTTGCACAACACCGTGAATGTGCTAAATATTGCTGAACTGTACACTTTACGTTTATGTAAAGTTTGTGTTATGTGAATTTTACCTCAACTTAAAAAATACCATTTCCAATATTACACACGCTTGTATTGTGCTACTCGCCCATCCCATAGCTCAGTAAAAACTACTTCATTCTGAACAAAATTAACTCAAGATTTTCTGATGTCAGCTCTGATTTCAAGGCTGCCTGCCCCTTCTGGGTTCCTCTTCTTGGTTTAGATTCCACAGATTTGTCTCCTTCTCCCACAGGACAGAGCTTCAAGAGTTTGACATCAGAGCTCATGTCCCCAGGACGTTTTCCCCTGAAGATGGCACCTGCTGGGATCTTTCATCCCCAGACAAGAAAGAGGCGTTGGCACCCCCTGCTCATCGCGGCCCCAAGATGCCTCCTGGACCAGGCAGGGTGGCCGCCTCCCTCCCCTGGACACTGCATGCATTCTCAGAGCTTAAGGAATTGCCCGCCAGCCTCCGGTGCCTCTGCCCACCCTCGGCCTGGTGATGGGGCTCTCCTGGGACTCAGACTGCTCTCCTCTCCGTCAGCTCCAGACTACGCAGACTCAGAGCAAGGTTCTGCGCCTCTGCCCTTCAAGGACTGTATGACGCTGGGTCGGTTACTTCGCACCTTCTGTAAAACGGGGAAGGGCCACCATCCAGCACCCACCAGGGCTGCAAGTAGTCAGGACATAGACATTCCAGAGCGTGGGATCCTTGGGTCCACACAGATGAAAGGACCCAAGGGAGAGAAGAGGCGCTGATTGGATTATCAAGGGTATGAGGTGCATCTGTAGCCAAAAAGATGCTACTAAAAATAGTAGTTCTCCCATGGGTGATTTTCCATTAAATCTGCTCAGCTTACATGTTGAAACCTGGCTACCTTGCTTCCCCGCCCTTGCAGGCCTCAGGTAACTAGGAACAGACACTCTCAGTGCATCGACAAGTGAGCCCTAAGTTTTATTAGAAATGAACCAAGTTCGGAGACCCCAGAGGGAGGGGTCCAGCTCATCAACCTGCAGACCCAACCTCAGGGTGTGGAGTGAAGGCTTGATTTGGGGATAATGCAGACATCAGAGGGTCCTGCAGGTGAGGTAGGAGAGGGGGTGGTGTGGGGAGCAAAGAAGGAGTGGAGGACATTCCTCCAAAGTGCGGGATCTTTCATTCATTTGAAGGCGACATGTTACCATAAGTGTGTGATGAAAAGCTTTTTGAAGCAGCCATGCAAAGTATGCTACTGAGACGTCAGCACTCAGACACCAAGAGAAAATAGTAAAAATGCTTTGTACTCGGTCCTCAGCCCTACCCGGCCCAGCCTCCAGCCTCTACTTCCCTTCAAACAACATCTGGTAAATTCCTTGGCAGACTCTTGCTCCAACATAGACTAGGAGAACAGTATGCACTTTCTTACGAGAACTTGAACCCAGGTCCTCCAAGACTACGGGACAGTTCATTCTACCATACTACCTTGCCGTGGGTATTTGGTCTCAACCTCCTCATCAATAAAAGAATAACAGGGGCAATAATAATATTTTTTTAAAGACACACCGAGTTACGACTCATTGCTTAGCATCATCTTGATGAACCCATGTGTCCTTATTTTCCATGGAATGTCCCAGTTAACATCTACTGTCCCAGCAGAATTATTAACAGGTCCTCACTCACGCTCAGAAGTGGCCGGATATGAAGAAGACATCATCGTGTCCGTAGCAACTCTCGAAGACGTGCCCCATGAGTGCCACCCATTTACACAGGAAGCAATGGAGGCTCAGAAAGATGAATTATTTCAGCTGAGTGCCAGAACAGGATTCAGTCTAGTTTGTCCAAAATAGAGGCTGAGTTCTAATCTCTCCCCAGTCACTTCCTCTCAACATGAGTGGCTTGCAGAGAGTATCCCGATAACCCCAGGGCAGGGGAGAGGCATTTCTTAGAACCCATCAAGGGAATTTAGGCTAACCAACTGGGTGGAGCTCAAAGGTTCTCGCACCCCTCCTGTCAGCAGACCAAGCCTCTTCTATTTCACAGAGTGGGCGGGTAGGGCCTCTGTAGGAGTTCCTTGGGGGAAAAAAAAGTCTATTATTTAAAAAACTAAACAAAATTTCAACTTTGTATCACCAGGACCTGGAACAATGCTGGGCACACCGGGTCCCCAGTAAACACTTATTGAATGAATGAATGAATGAATGAACTATAATCAATATCTAATATCTTCCCAGGCTGATGGCTACTTTGAACATGACTTGCACAGACTTCCTGGTGAGCAATTATATTCATGGTAAAATTCACTGCCAAAACATTCAAGTCAGAATCATCCTACCCCATCTGCAGAGGGCATCACGTGGAAATGCAACAAAAAGTCCTAATTACGGAAGGAATCCTTGAGCTCATCTGACCTGGTAGGTAAAAAGTGTACCCTCGGCAAGGTTATAAAGCAAAACCATGAATATACATCATTACCCACTGAAACTACGTAGCAAACCACATACGTTTATAGTTTCGCCTGAAAATCGGCCTTTAATTAGCATGCATCCTCTCTGACTCCCCAATGCCTGGATGTGCCTCATTATATTTATCCAGGGCATAGATAATCCCTCATTGCCTTACTGGTCTTCCCCATCAGGCCAGAAGCCCCAAGAACTTGGTTTTATTCATATCTATTTCCCAGGGGCCCTGCAGAGTACTTAGCACTGTGTAAAGATTCAGCAAATATCAGATGGGTGGATGGATGTTTGGGGCAAAAGAGTCCCCCCTGTGCTGGCTCTCTCTGGAATGTGAGCTTCAGGTGTTATGAAATGATAGCAATACTTGGCTGGGATTCTGCTTGAGGTCAAAAGGAAGCCTGACTAATGGTGAAGCCAGAGATACCCCAGCTCAGATGGGTCTCAAGGAGAACACGGATGTCCCAGACTGGGACACGTAAGGCAAATCATGCCGCCACTTACCCAGGGCCCTGTCTAGAATGACGTGCTGCCGAATACCAGTTCTGGAATGGCTGGGGGGTAGGACGCAGTCCCAGGGGTCAGAGAGCAGGTGGTAGGCTTGAAGCCTGGCCATTTCCATAGGCTGATGTGTCTCCCTGGTTTATCCCAGCCTCATCTACCACCCACCACCTTGGGATGGAAGTGGGAGGGAGGGAAGATCAGAGGAAGAGGGCTGGGAGAGATGAGCCGGGAAAAGTAGGTCAGACGCCTACTGCTCCAGCAGAACCCAAATGTGGAAAGGATGCTTCCAACCTGAGGAATCCTCTCTGATGCCTTAGCGCACCGCTGCTCAGCCCTTGTTTAAACCCATCCGAGACCAGCAACGTTCTACCTTCCAAGGTCGCCATGGCCGTTTTCTCCTTGGGCTACCCACAGCCTCACTCCATACTTAGGGGCAGTGATTCCTTCCCCTAATTTTAGACACCTCCGTATCCCATATTTTAAGATGCCCTTGACGTGGGTCCACGTTCCAAGAAGCTGTAATGTTTGCGAAATGCTGTCTTAGATGAAGAACTGAAACACTGGCAGACTATGTGCAGTTTATTGTCAAAAGTCTGGTGACTGCGGAAACTAAACCACCAACCATCCCGAGACCTCTGACGGGATTTCACGGTGCTGTCTGCTGAGCAAGCGAGTTGGCAACTTAGGAAACTCACAAAATGTTTGAGGTTCAAAGGAAGATCCCTTAGGGATCATCTAAGTGAGCATATTTTTTTTTACAAAAGTTGAGCCTGGACACTCTTTTACATGAAATATTCATTGGTGTTATATCAAAAGAGGTTTCCGTGCTCAACCAAGCTTAGGAGAAACTGAGTTAAGCAGATGTCAAGGCTGCAGGACTTCTCAGAGCCTTTGATAGGATACTTTCCTCTATGACACTCCAAGCAAATCTAGTACAGAGTATCTCTCTAGCTTCCCTGAGTATGATATTCTTATTTTTGTGGGTTATCGTCTGGACTGATAGGCTATGGTCCACTCTCTGAGAAAAGCTAATAGGATCAAATTCCTCCGATTAAAGGTAAGGAAATTCTCATTTACCAGCTCTGCACCCTTGAGCACATCACTGAAAATTTTTTTAACACTTTATTGGAGTATAATTGCTTTACAATGATGTGTTAGTTTCTGCTGTATCACAAAGTGAATCAGTTATACATATACATATATCCCCATATCTCCTCCCTCTTGTGTCTCCCTCCCACCCTCCCTCTCCCACCCCTCTAGGTGGTCACAAAGCCCTGAGCTGGTCTCCCTGTGCTATGCGGCTGCTTCCCACTAGCTATCTGTTTTACATTTGGTAGTGTATATATGTCCATGCCACTCTCTCACTTCGTCCCAGCTTGCCCCTCCCCCTCCCCATATCCTCAAGTCCATTCTCTACATCTGCGTCTTTATTCCTGTCCTGCCCCTAGGTTTGTCAGAAACTTTTTTTTTTTTAGCTTCCATATATATGTGTTAGCATACAGTATCTGTTTTACTTTCTGACTTACTTCACTCTGTATGACAGACTCTAGGTCCATCCACCTCACTACAAATAACTCGATTTCATTGCTTTTTATGGCTGAGTAATATCCCATTGTATGTATGTGCCACATCTTCTTTATCCATTCATCTGTCGATGGTCACTTAGGTTGCTTCCATGTCCTGGCTATTGTAAATAGAGCTGCAATGAGCATTTTGGTACATGACTCTTTTTGAATTATGGTTTTCTCGGGATATATGCCCAGTAGTGGGATTGCTGGGTCGTATGGTAGTTCTATTTTTAGTTTTTTAAGGAACCTCCATACTGTTCTCCATAGTGGCTGTATCAATTTACATTCCCACCAACAGTGCAAGAGGGTTCTCTTTTCTCCACACCCTCTCCAGCATTTACTGTTTGTAGATTTTTTGATGATGGCCATTCTGACTGGTGTGAGGTGACACCTCATTGTAGTTTTGATTTGCATTTCTCTAATGATGAGTGATGTTGAGCATCCTTTCATGTGTTTGTTGGCAATCTGTATACCTTCTTTGGAGAAATGTCTGTTTAGGTCTTCTGCCCATTTTTGGATTGGGTTGTTTGTTTTTTTGATATTGAGTTGCGAATCCAAGTCGGAAAAGAAGTAAAGCTGTCACTGTTTGCAGATGACCTGATACTATACACAGAGAATTCTAAAGATGCTACCAGAAAACTACTAGAGCTAATCAACGAATCTGGTAAAGTAGCAGGACACAAAGCTAATGCACAGAAATCTCTTGCATTCCTATACACTAATGATGAAAAATCTGAAAGAGAAATTAAAGAAACACTCCCATTTACCACTGCAACAAAAAGAATAAAATACCTAGGAATAAACCTACCTAAGGAGACAAAAGACCTGTATGTAGAAAACTATAAGACACTGATGAAAGAAATTAAACATGATACAAACAGATGGAGAGCTATACCATGTTCTTGGATTGGCAGAATCAACACTGTGAAGATGACTATACTACCCAAAGCAAACTACAGATTGAATGCAATCCCTACCAAACTACCACTGGCATTTTTCACAGAACTAGAACAAAAAATTTCACAATCTGTATGGAAACACAAAAGACCCAGAATAGTCAAAGCAATCTTGAGAAAGAAAAACAGAGCTGGAGGAATCAGGCTCCTGGACTTCAGACTATACTACAAAGACACAGTAATCAAGGCAGTATGGTACTGGCACAAAAACAGAAATACAGATCAATGGAACAGGATAGAAAACCCAGAGATAAACCCACGCACATATGGTCACCTTATTTTTGATAAAGGAAGCAAGAGTATACAATGAAGAAAAGACAGCCTCCTCAATAAGTGGTGCTGGGAAAACTGGACAGCTACATGTAAAAGGATGAAATTAGAACACTCCCTAACATAGTACACAAAAATAAACTCAAAATGGATTAAAGACCTAAATGTAAGGCCAGAAACTATCAAACTCTTAGAGGAAAACATAGGCAGAACACTCTATGACATAAAGCACAGCAAGATCCTTTTTGACCCACCTCCTAGAGAAACGGAAATAAAAATAAACAAATGGGACCTAATGAAACTTCAAAGCTTTTGCATAGCAAAGGAAACCATAAGCAAGGCGAAAAGACAACCCTCAGAATGGGAGAAGATATTTGCAAATGAAGCAACTGACCAAGGATTAACCTCCATCACTGAAACTTTGAGTCTTGGTTGCCTCTTTTGAATTCCCACCTACAGCTACAGACAGAAGTGGAATAACTATAAAATCATGAGCAAGCACAAGAGAGGCACATGGCACTCATGTCACCTTCTTCCCTGAGTGATAGCCACACACTTGAAAGGAACCCATCTGTTTACCAGCCCGGGCTCTGAGCCAAATGTTGGTCCCAGAGCTGTTTTCACATCTACTTTCCCAGCCTTTAGCAAAAAGAAAGAAAAATGGCCTTTTAACCCCTGCTGACAAAGCACTAGGACCTGGGAAGTCTAAGGATGAGAGCCTTTCTAGCCAAAGCAGTATTTTCCTACAGAGGTAATGACCAATTGCATTTCCTTTCTCAGGAGCTGGCTGATAAATATGGCTGATGGGGGCTTCCCTGGTGATGCAGTGGTTGAGAGTCCGCCTGCCGATGCAGGGGACACGGGTTCGTGCCCCGGTCCGGGAAGATCCCACATGCCATGGAGCGGCTGGGCCCGTGAGCCATGGCCGCTGAGCCTGTGTGTCCGGAGCCTGTGCTCCGCAACGGGAGAGGCCACAACGGTGAGAGGCCCGCGTACCACAAAAAAAAAAAAAAAAAAAATATGGCTGATGGACAAGAAGTATCGCCTCTGGGTATACTTGTTTTAGGGGAAAGCTTTGAGAGTAAACTCACCTCATCACTTTTGAGCACCGTCTGGCTTAAGAGGATCTTCACAGAAAGTATCAGCTTTCTGGAAACTTGGGCTCCGTTCCCCTGGGTGAGCCCTGATTTTCACAGATATTTATACTGTTCACATCCCAGTCAAGTGGCTTGTAAACAGTTACTGAGTGCTTACTGTGTGTGTGTGCATGTGTGTGTCTGTGTGTGCTAGACAGAGAGAGAGCATTGGTGCAGAAGCTCTCCAAACAACAGGGCTCTTGTGAAGAGAAGAGGAGAAGAAAGAGCAGTCCAGAGTTAACTCCTAATTCACTGGGGTCTTAGAAGACTCTGCAGACTCAGAATCACCGGGAACATTTCCTCTAGGACGGAATCAACCCTTCCTGTGGGTGTGACACATACAGGATATTTCTGGTATTGTTCCAGGTCCCATAAAGTCAGGACACTAACAGATAAGGGACTTCTTATTTTGCTTGGGAAATAGAATGTGCATTCAAGAAGTAAACAGGGTGGGAATGTAAACTGCTGCAGCCACTACGGAAGACAATGTGGACGTCCCTCAAAAATTAAATCCAGAACTAACATATTATCTAGCAATTCCAATTCCGAGTATTCCTATGAAAAGGAGTCTGCTGCTCTGAAAAATAAAGTCTCCTCATATCGTTACATAGAGATGATTTGATTTAATCCTTAAAACAACCAAAAAACAAAAACAAAATAGGACTTTTAATCCTTTTCTACAGATGACAAAATTGAATGTCAGAGGGCGGAAGTAGCTTCCCAATATGCCAACAGAGCCGGGCTAGACCTTGACCTTGGGTTCAGGGAACAGTGACCTTGAAAGCTTGGCCCCTTCAAAACATTCTACACACTCCTCTGGGTCTCTTTCTGCCCATTCCCCTCCCCAAAGACACACAACCCTCAACATCCATCTAGCCATTCATTCAAAAAGAAAAAAAAATTTTCCTGAGCTTTTGATTGGCACAGGGCAGAGGTCCTCAACTGGGGGCAATTTTGCTGTCAATATCTGGAAGGATTTTTGGTTTTCACAACTGGAGAGAGCCACTGGCATGTAGTGAGTAGAGGCCAGAGATGCAACTATAAACACAATACAATAATGTTGAGGTTGAGAAATCTTGGACAGAGTGTAAACAGTGAAAATTGTATGCCAAGAAAGTTCTGCATTTTTTGGTGTGCTTTTCATGTATTAAATTAACCAATCTTCAAAACAGCATTATGAGATTAGTAAAAACACTATTCTATGTAAGAGGAGGAAATGGAAAGCCAAGGGTTCACTGCAATTGCTCTGGATTATAGAACCAGGAGTTAGACCAAAAAGTCCAGCTTCAGGCGCCCACACTCTAAATTGCCCTGCATGGTTGAAGAAGACACTGTCTGTATTTTATTCTGATGGTGGAAGAGGGAAAGTTCTGCAGCAGACACAGCAGAACCAAGGCCAGGATATCTGGGGTGCGAGCAGTGCTGCCACGGTGCACACGGCAGACCTAGAGAAAGCAGACGCCAGTGGGGCTGGTGTTATCAGGATGGGCTCCATGCCCAGGAAGGGCTGAAAGGCTTCTGAGCTGATTTCCTCAGAGGCATAAGAGGATCACGTCCCCGGGACTACTGTACATGTTAAGTGCAATAGAGTTTGTGTGGCAGGCAGCCTCTAAGGTGGCCCCAGTGACCCATCTCCTGGTATCTATGTCCTTGTGTAAAATCCTCTCCCAAGTCTACAAAGAACCTGGCTCCACTCTGCCTGCCCTCTCCTGTTCTGTGGGATAAAGCCGGCCACAGTGTTGTAAGTGCCCCACAGAGAGGGCCAGTGTAAAGGGACTTGGGATGCTCTCAGCCAACAGCCTGTGGGACCCAAATCCTGCCAATTACCCTCTGAGTGAATCTGGAAGGGAACCATCCTTAGAAGAACTGCAGCCCCGGGCAACACCTTAATGGCATCCTGGTGAGAGACCTGGGCTAGACCACCCAGCTAAGCCATACCCACATGCTTGATCCACAGGCACTGGGAGATAATAAACGTTTGTTGTTTTAAGCTGCTAACCTTTGAGCTCTTTTATTTCACAGCGAAGACAACTACTACAGTGTGTATATCAGATGCTTCCTATGCACTACTTCAGACCCTCTTGGCCTCATCCAGCTCTGAGCCCAATCATCTCAGGGTCGACCAGTTCTATCTGGACTCCAATCGCCTTCATGTATGTGGAATCTGATCTCATCTTGCCTGATTCTTACACCACACCTCTCTCCTCCCACCTACTTTACCCCCATGCACGTCCAGTCTGAAAGTGCAGGAGAGTTAATTTGCTGTGGAACAAGCCTTGACCACGAGCAGACAGGAACAATGGATAAATAATCTCCTCTTTCCTGTCACCCAGGATGGGCATCAGAGATACAATTCATGCTGCTTCTCAAACGCTGCTCTATGGCACCTTTGGGAGTATGCATCCGGTAAGGGTAGAGGTGGCACCTGGGTATCACCTGCATTGGCTTTCTCTCCTTCCTTGCTTTGTTTCCCTCTTGCAACTTAGAATCACACTCCCTAATTCTGTGCGCAGACAAGCCTTTGTCTCTAGTTCTGCTCTCCAGACCAGCTAGGCTAAGACAGACAATGTCTAACACAGCAGGGAGGTCCAGTCAATGGGACCTATTGAGCCTTCTCTATGGATGGTTGACCCCAACTCTGTCCCTTTTACTTTGAAAGTGTTACAAGTCCATATCTTTTTATTTTGTTCTCACAGCCTCTCATCTTCCCGGAGCACAAAGCAAAATGGAAGACACAAAGCTCTTGGGCAATGGACAGGTTTTGAATCACATTGGTGAAGAGTTTCTCTCCTGTGTGTGTATCTTCTTCCCCCACCATCACCCTTGTCTTTCCTGCCTTGTTGATACTTCCCAGCTTAGGTTTCCTCCATCTCACCATCTGTTCATACTTCCAAGTCTCTGTTCATCTGTTCCCTCTTGCCTCGCTCCCATCTTCTGGTTAATTCCTAAGTATTCTTTTTTTTGGCCATGCTGCACAGCTCGCGGGATGTTAGTCCCCTGACCAGGGATTGAACTTGGGCCACGGAAGTGAAAGCACAGAGTCCTAACCACTGGACTACCCAGGAACTCCCAATTCCTAAGTGTTCTTTTTTTAAAAAACATGTTTTTTAATTAATTAATTTATTTTTGGCTGCAATGGGTCTTCGTTGCTGCGTGTGGGCTTTCTCTAGTTGCGGCGAGCGGGGGCTACTCTCCGTTGCATTGCACGGGCTTCTCATTGCGGTGGCTTCTCTTGTTGCGGAGCACGGGCTCTAGGCACATGGGCTTCAGTAGTTGTGGCAGGTGGGCTCAGTAGTTGTGGCACACGGGCTTAGTTGCTCCACGGCATGTGGGATCTTCCCGGACCAAGGGTCGAGCCCGTGTCCCCTGCATTGGCAGGCGGATTTTTTTTTTTTTTCCCGGTACGCGGGCCTCTCACCGTTGTGGCCTCTCCCGTTGCGGAGCACAGCCTCCGGACGCGTAGGCTCAGCGGCCATGGCTCACGGGCCCAGCCGCTCCGCGGCATGTGGGATCCTCCCGGACCGGGGCACGAACCCGCGTCCCCTGCATCGGCAGGCGGACTCTCAAGCACTGCGCCACCAGGGAAGCCCTCCCCTAAGTATTTTTTATGACACACCTGAAGGGGCGTCCTATCCTGTAATCTAGGACATCCTTTCTTCCAGATCTTGGAAGCACCTCAAGCATTTGTCTGCTTTAAATTATTCATTTTTCTCAAGAAACACCACAAACTCAACTGGGGGACAAGGATGAAGTCTTTTCTTGTCTAGCGTTCTAGTGTGTCACTACTCTGATAAATGATAAATAGAATAAAGAAAGAATGGCAAAGACAATTTTCTCTTGAACACTGTGCTGACAATTTCAACATAAATCTGCAAGCTGCTCATTTCTGTGTTGGAAGAGAGGGACTGGCAGAAAAGCACAAGTCTTTCAACCACTTCTATACTTAGCTCACAGTTTGACAGGCCATTGGTGCTGTTCAGCAAAGCCCCATGACCTGGCCCTCCTCATGCATTTGTGAGCTTGTGAGATGACTCAGTAAAACACACAGAGCAAATCTGGAGAGGAGGTGACAAGCGTTTTTCACCTCCCTCTTTACCTGGGCTAAGCCAACAACCCTCACCTCCCGACACCCCACCTCCCATGCTGGCTTTATTTCCAAGAGCTACAACATCAAGAATCCAAAGTTCTACAACCTGAGAAATGTGTCCACAGATGTGGGGACTTTAAAACAGGGAGGAACTGCTGTGATCATTTAATAGTTCAGTCTACTTAAAATTCCTTGTGCCAGTGTGCGCACACACACACAGGAGCACAGGTATATAGACACACACGCATACGTACCTGAGTGTGCCCATGCACACCCACCACACATACACGCGCGCGCACACACACACACACACACACACAGACCTCACAAAATGGGAAGCTCATTAACACCTGAGATAGTTCATTCAGTTTCCACCTAAGAAATGAAAACAGAGGATTTTGGGGTCTTTGTAAGGGTAAGTGACCTGTGACAAGTCACCTACCCACTAATCCTTGGTTTCTTCTTCTATAAAATCAAAACCATAATGGGCCTGCATGGCCTCACACAATGGGTGGTAGTGATAATTACAGGAAATAATATGAATGGGGTAAAACTCTGAAATATAAACAGCTGTTCTCTTCCATGCAGACTGCTGTCCCTGCACTATCTTCCATTCGGGGCCACTGAGCATCCTGCATTCCCCACCCCCAGAAGAGAGATGGCATATTCGAATTGCAGACATAGAAAGAGAAAAGTCAGTCCTTGATTTTAAGTTTCAAAGCAGACTTTTGAATGTAATGGGAAAGACTGCAATTTGAGAGCAAATATTTTGGAGTTTCAAGAGTCTAGGAATATCAGCCTGAATAATAGCTTTAGAACATTATACTGTAATCTATTCTTCCCCCTCTCCAAACTAGAAACTACTTAAAATTTGATTGGAACAGGGCAATTTGAGAGAGAGTTGAAGAGAAAGCAAAGATGGCGCATTCCCTTTAAGAGGCCCCATGCTGTTCCCTACCCTCAAACTTGGCTGGGTGTCCCTATTCTAAAGAGAGAATGAATCCCCCGATGACTTGGAGGAATCTCTGTGCAGAGCGCACCTGTACCTCCTCGTCCCTGGGTCGAGTCAGGGACACAGCAAGTTCTCAGAGTTTCCCAGGCACTGATTGGCGTCCTATCAAAAGGACCTTAAGGACTCTCCTGGTGGCGGAGTGGTTAAGAATCCACCTGCCAATGCAGGGCACATGGGTCCAAGCCCTGGTCCGCGAAGATCCCACATGCCGCGGAGCAACTAAGCCCGTGCGCCACAACTACTGAACCTGCGCTCTAGAGCTCACGAGCCACAACTACTGAGCCCGCGTGCCACAACTACTGAAGCCCACGCGCCTAGAGCCCGTGCTTCACACGAGAGAAGCCACCGCAATGAGAAGCCCGCGCACCGCAATGAAGAGTAGCCCCCGCTCGCCACAACTAGAGAAAGCCCGCGCGTAGCAACGAAGACCCAACGCAGCCAAAAAGAAATTAATTAATTTTAAAAAATAATTTTAAAATTTAAAATTAAAAAAAAAAAGACCTTGAAGACTTCATGGAGCCAGACATGGAAGGAAGCCCTGGGGTAAGGGCTGAGAGGTTAATGACTAAGCATCTTATGGGAAGATATAAAACTCAAAAGATGCTGGTGAGGGCAGGTAATAACCAAGGACTAAATACCCGATCTCCCAACCTCAATCCCCACCTCCAATACTGTGGCTTTCTGCAAGCCCAAGAACTTGGCTTTGACCTCACAGAAGAGTGAGGAGAGATTCCGGATTCTATGGTTGTTATTTATGACCTGGAGATTAGAATGGAAATGAGGTTCAACTTCAGAAAAAGAGCTACGTTTCTTGTAAACCTGAGTTGGCGAGCTATGTCACCATGAGTTAAGGGCCTCACACAGTATCTTATCCAGAGCAGGTGTGCAGTAAGTAGCAGTTTCCTTCCCACGGTGTTGAACTGACTCTGACCCTCCTGTGATGCTCTACAGTTTAGCTATCTGTGGTGACAATGACAAAGGATTTAATCACAGAATCTTTGCCCAGTGGGGAAATGGCCAGGCCAGCTCTCTCAATATAGAGTTTGGAACTGAAACCATGGGAGGTTAAAAAGACACCCCAGGACACAGCAAGGTAGCAGCAGAAATGGGGCTGGGACAGGTCTCTAATTCATGCCAGAGCCCCTTTCATTGCCCAAGAAGCTTCCCAAAGTGCAAAGCTGAAAATGCCTTTGCGGGAGATCATCCGTGATTTCAGCGGCTGAAGATAGAAGGTCAAGAGGCAGTTACTTAGTACAAAGAGCCAATTAAGAGGACACTGTCTCAAGGGGAATCCTTTATTCTCTAGAGTCGGAAGAATGAAAGACAGTGATACAGTAACTTACTCTAATCCCTCAGCTCCCCTTAGGCCCATCCCCTGAAAAATGGCTTCATCTACTTACTCCTTTATCAAACATCTCCACTGGCTTCTCGATGTCTGGAGACTAAAGTCCACGTCTTGGCATAGGACTCAAGGCCCTCTCTGATCTCGCTTAAAGGTACTTTCTTAGCCTCATCTCTCACTCCAGCCTTCCAGGCAACCTCCTCTTCCTTCCCTTGACATTTTCTGAGCCATACATCACATTGCATTTTATGAATATTACTTCTCAGGTAGCTTTTCAAAGTATACTTATTATGCACTGACATCATGTTATCTTTGCAATGCTCAGTTAGCCATAGTTTACTCCACTGATTTGTCTCTTACTTCAAAACATGTCCCACACAAATGCATCCCAAAGCCATGCTGAGCCAAACACGTGGTCATCATTACCTTTTCCTAAATCTCAAAATTACACACTCCAAGTATTACCGTTAATAACAAGATCTGTCATTGAGTGAGTGATCCATCATTGCCAGGAGTCTTCCCAAATATTTCAGACTCATGGACTATTGGATCCTTACAATGACCTTGGAGGTGGGGGAGATTAATCCAATATAAAGCTTGAAAAGGACTCAGAGAAGGCAAGTAACTTGACCAAAGCACTAACAGAGTAAATGAAAAGTGGAACTGGATCCCAACACACATACTTTTAGGCACTATATTTCAGCCACAAGCACTTACTTGGAAGCATCAAGGGTAGTTGGAGGATCAAACATCACTCTGAATAGGCTCCACATAAATAAGATGTGGTTGTGGAGGGAGTTGAGACCGAGCCCACTCTTGTGTTCATAAACCTGTTGAGAGGCAAGGCAGTTGTATCCCTTGCAGGTGTGCTCCCTGCAGGGGCCATATTAGAATGCCCATGGTTCAGAAGGACTCCACTCATTGGCTTCACTGAGCATTCCATTTGGAATGGCTCTCATGCAAGGAAGACAGAAGGGTCAACTAAGCCTTATTCACCCTCTTTAGAGTGTCAGAACACAGGATTAGCATCCGCCTGCCTTGGCTTTCCCATTCTGGCTTCACGCCTTAGAGTGGACCCTTTGACAGACACTGTCCTTGGTGCTGAAGCCACACAAAGGAAGAAGGCTTAGTTCATGGCATCAAAGAGTTTACAGGAACTGGAGAATTTTAGTACAATTTGGCAAGCACAGCACAAAAGGAATATACGCCTCAAATTATACATCTAAACACTGTGCCAAAAGACCAATAATCAAATGGAAAGGTGTTTAACTTCATTTACAATCTTACAAACACAAATTAAAATTATAATATTAGTTCACACTGACCAGATGGCCAAAACGAAAAAGGCAGACAATGCCAAGTGTAAGAGAATGTGAAATAAATGAAATTTTTATGTACGGCTGGAGTAAGTGTAAACTGATATGACCACTTTGGAAAACTATGTAGCAATATTTACTAAAACTAAATGTGCACATATCCTATAATATAGCTATGTAATTCTTAGTAATATACTCAACAGAAATGCATACACATATATATTAAAAGGCATGTATAAGAATGTTCTTATCATTCTTGTAATACTCCAGTACTGGAAATTACACAAATCTTAGCAGAATGGGTAAATTAACTGAAGTTTTTTTTTTTTTTTTTTTTTTTTTGCGGTACGCGGGCCTCTCACTGCCGTGGCCTCTCCCGTTGCGGAGCACAGGCTCCGGGCGCGCAGGCTCAGCGGCCATGGCTCACGGGCCCAGCCGCTCCGCGGCATGTGGGATCTTCCCGGACCGGGGCACGAACCCATGTCCCCTGCATCGGCAGGCGGACTCTCAACCACTGCGCCACCAGGGAAGCCCTGAAGTATGTTTATACTTTGGACACTAAATGGTAAAACACTACTATAGGCAGCAGTATGGATGAACTGCATAATCAGGTTTGAACAAAAGAAACCAAATGCAAAAGAATACATACTGTCTGATCCTATTCCTATAAAGCTCAAAAACAGTCAAAACTAATAACCCTATAACTGATTCATTTTGTTGTAAAGCAGAAACTAACACACCATTGTAAAGCAATTATACTCCAATAAAAAAAAAAAAAACTAATAACCTACGGTGTCAGAAGTCAGGATAGTATCTACCCTTTTGCCAGTGGTTTTCAGCAGTAACGAAAAAAGCACAAGGGGGATTTGGGGGAGTGTATATGATGCTCTGTTTCTTGATATTGGTGCTGGTTAAACTGGATTTTTGAGTTTGGGAAAATCCATTGAGATTATACAAATGTATATTATTTCCATAATTATTTTTAAATTTTCTTCCATGGCACTAATATGTTGCAATGTGCCTTTTAACTTGATTTTTTCAAAAGTCCTATGTTTTATCCTGAAACAAAAACACAGATCAAAGACAGAAGTAAAATTTTCTGAGCCTTGACCTGTACGACAAGATTATAACATCTACCTTCACAAAGAAGATGTGAGAACTACATTGGAAAACTTCCACTGCAACAATTCACTGGCACGATAAATGCTTGCAGTGAGTGACTGAGTGAGCCTCAGCAATGCTATTACTTTAATGTATTCCACGGTATAGAAAACAATGTAGCGGTCTCTACTAAAACTGGACTTTTACATATTCTGTAACACAGCAATGTCAATCTAGCTGCAGAATGTAGAGTGTTTAAGGAGGCTTTATATCATCCCCTGATAACTTCCCATATTTCAATCTATATGGCCTTGATGCACCTTTCATAACCCCTCTACTCATCCCAAAATCACCCTATGTGTTTCTGCACCTGGTGTTGACCCCGATTGTTCTATTTGCTTGGAATTCCCATCTCATCGACCTGTCCAGAACACTCCTGGGCCCATGGATGCCACATGCGACCTCCTCAAAGTTTTCTCTCTCTTTGTAACTCTCACACTTTGTCCATCTCTTGATTAGTAATAATGGCATCACCATCGTAATCCATCACCACTGCTCATCAACAATGCATCAAGCTCTGGGATAAATGCTGTGCATATATTAATTGATAATCCAATTTATCCCTGAAACATTGTTGAATGTAAATAAATAAATTATGAAGCAAATTAACAAGAACCAAGGAAACTGGGCACGATTATCCCATTTTTTTAAATGAGGAAACAAGAGGCTTCAACTGACTAAGTAATACATCTGTCTTACACAATTGGGCAGTAGAGGGCCTGAGATTCACAAACAGGGCTGGTGGACTACAGTGCTAAACGTTCCATCCCAAACTACCTCAGCTTGTCATTGACTAAGGAAATGATAGCCTTGCAGCATGGGAGGTCCAGACATAAGGCTGTCTCTTGCTGTAAACAACTGTGATTTGTCCATTTACAATCAAAGGAACTGAGGCAGAGATCTATTTCAGTGCCTAGGCCATTGCATCATATTTTATGCTATCGAAGAATCATAAAATTGCAGTCACACATAGGCAGAGGGTCATCTGTAACTGCCAAAGAATCCACCGATATTATCTCACCTGATCTAAGAGAACACAGAATCTTCTCAATTTGAAGATGTGTTAACTGGGGCCTGAGAGGCTAAACAGTGGTGGAACCTGGGCTTAGAACCATCAATCTTAATAACTTTATGTCAGGCCCTTTCCACCAGAAACCTTCCTCCTTAGAGATCCAGATGCTAGGGAGTCTTAGTAGGGATCCCTGCTGATGCCATAACAAAGGGCTAATGAGGTTACACTTTCCTTTTAAACTGTCAATAGTTTTAGATTTATTTTTGTTCCTGCTGTTATGGATGCAGACTTCTACTCATCCTTCAAAACCTAATTCAAATATGTCTTTCTGGGCTTCCCTGGTGGCCCAGTGGTTGGGAGTCCGCCTGCCGATGCAGAGGACGCTGGTTCGTGCCCCGGTCCGGGAGGGTCCCGCATGCCGCGGAGCGGCTGGGCCCGTGAGCCATGGCCGCTGGGCCTGCGTGTCCAGAGCCTGTGCTCTGCAGCGGGAGAGGCCACAGCAGTGAGAGGTCCGTGTACCGCAAAAAATATATATATATATACCTCTTTCCCTCAGAAGTCTTCCCTGATCTTATACTTCCTTATTTCATTCAACAAACTGTCCCTGAGTGCTACTGTGTAGGCGTCACTGGCCCAGGTACAAAGGATTCCATGGTGAATCAGAAGACATACGCCTGGGCTTCCCTGGTGGCGCAGTGGTTGCGAGTCCACCTGCCGATGCAGGGGACGCGGGTTCGTGCCCCGGTCCGGGAAGATCCCGCATGCCGCGGAGCGGCTGGGCCCGTGAGCCATGGCCGCTGAGCCTGCGCGTCCGGAGCCTGTGCTCCGCAACGGGAGAGGCCACAACAGTGAGAGGCCCGCGAACCGCAAAAAAAAAAAAAGACATACACCCTGTCCTTCCGGTGCTTATGCTGTTAAGGTGGGACTCTGGCGCACTGCTCTCGAATGCAATTTCCAACTGTCGTAAATGCTATGAATGAAAAGCACACGGAGCTTTAAAACAGGGAGCATCAGGGCTAGTCTTGGAGGTCAGGGAAGACTTCCTCAGGCAAAGTTCATTAACCTGGTACCGTTTGTACCTTCTGTGTTTTCAGTCTCCTCACTGCACAGGAATTCATTTTCTACCTGTTTCCACTACAGTCTCTGAGGAACACAAGGACAGGACTATGCCTTATTCACGCCTTGGTTTCATGGCCTAGAAAACCTGGGCGGCCTCTTTATAGGTAGTCAATAGATGTCTCTTGAACTGACTTGGACCATCATCATCATTATTCCTGCTCTCCTTGTGGCTGCCACCGTTATTCAAGAAAAATGTAGCAAGCACCTGAGTGAGAACAAGCCCTGTGTGATGAACTCTGTATTAACTGCACCTTCTTTTGGCAGCTAAAGGAAGAAAACAGCAATTTGTTGATGACAAAAAAAAGAGAAGACTCACCAACTCCAACTACTTTTCTGAAATGTCCATGTCTTTTCAGCTCCTCCTCTCTAGCTCCTTTCTAGAACTTGCATCAGGGCCGTTTTCTGTTGATGACTGTTGGCAAATCCCATATCATGATTGTGGTTTTTTGCAGAAAGCCTGGTAAAAACCCCCGCTTACAAGGAGGACAGCAGACACAGAGGTGGCATCCAGCCCAGAGAGGAGATCAAAGAAGCTGTCTTGACATGAGACAAAATCTGCTCTGCAGTACTTTAACTATTAGAGCTGGATTTTTTTTTAACATCTGAAAGGCCCCTTTCAGAAATCCTCCCCAACCACCATAAAGGACAATGGTGCCGACTGAGACCTGGGAAGATAAAGTTCCAGGACATGAGCAAGCAAAGGGGAAAACCGTGTCTTAGGCCCCAGCTTTGTGGGGTTTAGATGCAAGAGTCCTCCCACTGTGCCCAGTTATTTTAATTTTTTCCCTTGTACTTTGTGACTTACTCTGTGCATTTTTTTTTAACTGTGGTAAAAAAACACTTAACGTGAGATCTATCATCTTAACAAATTTTTAAGTGCACGACACAGTATTATGAACTACAGCAGATCTCTGGAACCTATTGATGGAGTATAACTGAAGCGTCATACCCACTGCATCCAAAGTATGAAATTCCAGCTAAGGGAGCACTTTCTAGACAGGAAAGTTTACAGAGATGGCAAATTCAGCGCACATTTTTACTACCGCATTTAACCCCTTCAATATCTCTGCAGCCCACCTTGCCCGCCGCATGCACCTTACTGGGCTCCTGTGGTCTCCAATTCAATCTGTACCGATATCACTACTTACTGATCACCTATGGGCCACACACACTCAGACACTCGACATAGACCACTTCTCATGCTCGGATGAACACCGCAAAAACGTCTTTATGTGTCTTGGATATCCATTGACACATAACAAAATAACCCTGGAACTCACTGACTTAAAGCAACAACAGTCTTCTTGGCTCCCAATTCTGTGGATCGGAAATTTGATCAGATCTCAGCTGTATGAGCCCACAGTCAGCCTGGGAGTTCTCAGTTGTGGCTGGAACGTGCAAAATAGAGCCTGGCCCCTCTGTCCTGCGGGGCAGTCAGAGTTCAAGTTGGTGCTGGTCTCCAAGAGGAAACATTCTGGAAGGGGAGGGTGGAAGCTGCAGATCTCTTAAGACCCAGGCTTGGAAAACAAAGGGCAGCACTTCAGCCACACCCTATTTGTCAAGCCAGGTGGGAGGACTGGCCCAGATATAAAGGGAGGAGAAAGAGGTTCTGCCTCTCCATGGCGGAGGGGTTGAGGTCACCTTGCAAAGGGTTACGGGCATCTTTGGAAATAAAATCTACCAGAGTATAATGGTTACGGCCATGTTCTTTGGAGTCAGACATTTCAGCTCTGCCATCGGCTGTGTGTCCCTGAACATACTATTTCACCTCTCCCAGCCTCAGGTTCTTCACCTCTAAAATGGGGATGATAGCAGCCGTCTCACAAGATTTCCTAAGGGAATAGATAAAATAATATATAAAATGAGCTTAACACTATGCCCCACACAGAGCAAGGCTCTATAAACAGTTGCTAACATTAAAGGAAGCATATAATGTATTATCCAACAAAATAAAATAAAATAAGGGACTTCCCTGGAGGTCCAGTGGTTAAGACTCTGTGCTTCCACTGCAGGGGCCACGGGTTCGATCCCTGGTCGGGGAACTAAGGTCCCGCATACCATGCAGTGCGGCCAAAAAAATTAATAAAAAATAATAATAATAATAAATAATTCATTATCCAGTTCAGGATGCTTTTGAGAGTGAAAGGGGGAGGGGGCTGCTTTATGGAGTCGCATGGAGACAACCAGTGTCCACCAGGATATACATTCACCTCCAGCTATTATTATCATTCACCTTTGAAAAAGGGGGAAGTCAAACTCAAGCTGAAACTCAAAGAGATGGATAAGCTTGCCCAAATTCATCCGCTCGTTTGCACACTCCCTCACACACTCATGGAACTCCTCTTCTGTGCCACGCATTGAACAAGAGAAAACACATCCCTGTCACAACAGAACTCTGTCTTCTAGTGACCGAGAGACTGAATTACCAAACAAGTAAATAATTGGTTTCCAGTAATATGGCATTTAAGGAAATGAGTCAGGGTAAAGAAAGAGAAAATGCATTCATGGGCATGGCTTCACCTGAAAGAAACAGATAATCCTGATTCAATGGCTTGGCTTAAACCAGTGTTGGCCCACAGGCCTGTCCTGGTATCTGTTTTTGTGAAAGAGTTTTATTGAAGCACAGCCATACCCATTTGTTTACATATTCTTACGGCTGCTTTCATGCTGCAATCGCAGTATGGAATATCTGTAACAGGTCACAGGCTTACAGATCATAACAGATTTCCTACCTCTGGCTTAAACAATACAGACACGGAACAAATGTATTTACACCCCCCAACCCCCCCCCCAAACACACACACCATAACTTAAGATTCAGAGGAGGATGACGTCATGCCCCGGGTCCCTGCTGTCGTGAGGTTCTCAGACTCCTCCCATCTTTTCATTCTGTGGCTTTCAGGTTACAGTTTTATCCAAGACTGGAGCTCTTTATGTTTGCAAGGTGGCTGCAGTTTTTCCACATATTGACACAACATCTGAAGGAGGAGAGACAGCTCCTAAGACTGCCTCCTTCCCAGAGGTCTCCACGATGCCCCACGCCTTGCTGTCTAAGACTGAGTCACACGTCCTTCCCTGAACCGGCCACTGGGGAGGGAAGGGGACTAACAAAATGGACTAACGCCAAGCAGGAGCATCTCTGGCTCTGGCGGCAGGATTCTTCTCTCCTAAATCATGTTTCAGAGAGGTACACACCTAAAAGAACTGGGCGCAACAGAGGGCAGAGTTAGACACCAACAGCATCTGATATGAAGAGCAATTGCCTGGGGCAAAAGGGGCAAAAGTTCCTTTAGAAAGAGTGTTCAGAGAAGGATTCACAGGACATGACATCTGAACACGGACGTGAATGATAACAAAGGAACAGATCTTAAAAAGATTATGTGAAAGAGCTTTTCAGGTACAGGGAATTGCTGGTAAGGAGCGGGGCTGGTATTCAAAGCCCCTCGCTCTGGATCCAAAGCCTGTGTGGTCCCCACCACCCCAAGCTGCCTGCTGAAACTACCCCTGTTCTTCAGCAACTGTCTCTCATATCACGTCTTCCTTGAAGTCTTTGGTCACATCCTCTAGAACAGATGTGCTCCCTGACTCATTCAACCCATACTGCCCAACCATTCTTGGAACTTTTCTCATTCTCCTTGGTATACAGGTAGGTGTACATTAGCTTTGCCTTCTCTTCTCCTATTAGGATGTAAAGTCCTTAAGGTGACCATATCTGATTCAGACCCATAGCTACCGTGATAATATCTAAGCGCATGAGCACATAGTACAGTCTTGATGAATGCACACTGAATTACACACGGCAGTAGAGATCTGTGGTGTTTACTTGAGTTGTTTGCTTCACCTCGTTGGGGGTGAAGGAGCCCCACAAGACCTTGATTTTCTTGCAACACGGAAGGAAAGACAAAGGACTGGAATCCATTCAAGCATCAGTTCGTAGAAGACTTTTATGGGGAAAATACAAAATCAGAACATTGAGGAAGGAGAGTAGTGAGTAGTATCTAGACAGTGAAGGGTGGACGACACGTGGAGGGCCTTGAAAAGCATAATAAAATTAGATCTGATTTTTCCGGCAATACAAAGGCACTGAAGGGCAAACAAAATTGACTGATTATCTATTGTATTTCAGGAACAGTGTAAGCTATTTTATACACATTTCAACCTCATCAAAGAGACTGTTAAATGGCTGAGGGTTGCATGGTGAGAAGACGACAGACGCCCAAGTCTATGAGTTTTCTTCTCAGCCACACGGTTGACCGACGCTTTAAGAATTCACTTCGGTAAGAGGAGAGAGAATAGGTTTGCTGAAGAGGGGGAGAGATAAATAGTCGGGGTACCTGTTAGGAGCTGTTGCAATAATCCACAACAGAGAAGACGAAGCCTGGCTTTGGGCACTGTTAGCAGGAATCAATCATGCTTGGAAACTCAGTGGGTGAAGAGAAGGGAACAGCTGCACACAACACAAATGCACCCACTTTGGGGAGCTGGGCTATGAGAAAACAGCAATCTCTCCTGTTCCGTGTCCCCGTGACTAACTCAAAGCATCAGCAAAATTGCCCTTGGGATTCTTTGCTCTAACTCTGGGCCCGCGTTCTAAGCTTAGACAAGCTTTAGTCACAAGGACGAAATATTATTAGTTTAGCTGTTTTTTAGCTCCAGCTTTCCCTATGAATCATGTGTGCATGAATCATAATTGCCACTCTTCATATTTTAGAAGCAAATGGATAATTTTTCTTACCCAAGGAAAAAAATCAATTGCTGTCTAAATATCAATCGAACGTTGTTTCTGCAGCCCTTGGATTTTTTCAATTCTGACCCTTCATTTTCTTTGGAAGGGAGGATAATCAGGAAAGTGGAAAAAAAAAAACAAAAAGAAAAGGAAAAAGTGACGTCTATTGAGTATCTGCCCTGTCCATGATTCTGCTCTAGGCTTTCCAAAGTCAAGGTAGATGTAAGTGTTTCCATTTTGTGGACGAAGAACCTAGAGTTTATAAAGCAATGCACTGGCCCAGCACCACACACCTAGTAAGAAGAGTAGGATCCAGTTACAGGAGGCAGACACCAAACCCCACACTTCAATGCTCTTGCCCACCTCACCTGGTCATAGCATCAGAAAGGTGCCTGTGTGACTCCATGATATGGTTTCTTTGGAAAATGACATTCAAAGCTCCCCCCGATATGGCTATGACATTTCTTGTCTACTGTCATCTTAGGACACTGCCTTAGCAGTTGGGAAGTTAATCATCTCTGAACCTGTTAACTGTAGGTGAATTGGAGATACCAACCAAGTCTGGTTCTCAGAGTTAATGTGAAATATGCTTGGTTATTAAGTGGGGGTTAGGCCACTATTGCATTATTACCAAGCAGGGGATCCAGTCAGACTGGAAACCTCTCAGCTCCAGGATAAGCCCTGAGCAGCCCCATCACCCCTGCCACTGATCACAGGCTCCCCCAAGTACGGTCCCTGCTCTCCCTCCAGGCTCCAGGCTCAGCATCCCACTGATGCCTCCCCACCGCTTGGGAAGCTTAGGGTGTCATCTTCATCTCACAGGTGTGCTGCTTTACAGTAGTATCACTACTTATTCAAATACAGCTGTGCTAGTATTAAATTACTTGCTAAAATGCACTACTAACATTATTATAGTAAATATTAATTAGCTAATGTAATAACAATATCTATAAATAGCTTAGGCATAAGAGTTCTGAAAAGTTTTTGTGTATTTTCAGTGACATCATCTCACTCCGTCTCAACTTGCTCTGAGAATTAGGTCCAAGACAAACGTTTCTAAATAAATCCACACACATGAATCAAAACGCATATTCGAAGGTCACAAACTGCCCTCTACTTCTCAAAATTATTTTTCTAAACCACAGTTTTAGTCACGCGGCCCCTTTGTTTAAAAATTGGAGGGGAGACTTCATACCTGACTCCCCAACGGAATTGACGTAAGCTACCCCAGTGTCTAGCTGAAGGCTGGGGTCTGGATTCAGCAGATACTGTGAAACTACCTTGTCAGCACTGCCGTGTTGACCAGGGCTGTTTCAGCTTTGTAACACCTGCAACTCCTGGCCTTCGGACTACACCGTATGTGACGATCTGCACACCCTAATGTACCGGGAGGGCTGGTGTATCCCACTTGGTAATAACAGAGTCATTAAAGAGGTGGGGCTGGTCTCCTTCCCCTCTGCAATCTGATACACAGGGAGTGTGTAATCTATGCTCATCTTAGACATGACAATTGGGCATTGGAGAGGGCAGTCGTGGAACACAGCCATGTCCTTGGTGATGAAATGATGGGAGAACCTATATTCACAAGAAGAGTTCACTGGGCATAACACAGTAGGACCCATGTATCTGACTTGGTGAAAAGACCACACTTAGGTGGGCATTTCTTCCATTTCTCTGCAAAACGCTCCTGCACTGTTTTTTTATGTTATGTGTGTTGTCAGTGTGATGGCAATGCAATGTGGAGGAGTGTCTTCCTCTACAGAAATATTTGTCGAAAGGTATTTATTTGAGTTGGACATCAGAGGTCAAAGTACCCGCTGGTTTTGCCAGTGACCACCATGTCCTGAGTACAGCTTTTTTCGAAATGCACATGGCCATCTGGCCCGTATGCCCATCACATCTAGCACCTTTTCGTGAAATCAAAGACTGAGGTCCTGGGGGTTAAGCTTGGTCTCATAAACAATTCTATGAACACGATGGAGGTTGGAAGAGCAAAGGAGCACCCCTGGGCTTACCACTGGGCAAGGTTGTCTGTAACATAAACATGTCAGGCTAATATGGGCATGATGGAAAGGGCGCTCTGGTATGTGCAGGTTGGAAAATCACAGTGGTCTCCAAATGCAAACTTGGTAACCATGTGTCCACCTTGAACAGAAAGTACTTACATAGTATGTCCACACAGGTGGGCATATTGGATTCAGACTGATTTGGCCATCAGACCTGATTAGAATGTGACTTTTTAAATTTAATTTTTATTTTATATTGGAGTATAGTTGATTTACAATGATGTGTTAGTTTCAGGTGTACAGCAAAGTGATTCAGTTATGCATATACATATATCTATTCTTTTTCAGATTCTTTTCCTATATAGGTTATTGCAGACTATTTGAATAGAGTTCCCTGTGCTATATAGTAGGTCCTTGTCAATTATCTATAGAATGTGACTTTTTAAACAGTGTGAGAATGGTAGAAACCTGTCTTGGCATTAAACAAGCTGGTGACATTATTTAAGGGCTATGCAACCCTGGGAAAATCTTTAACCTTTCTAAGTCTTAGTCTCTTGTTCTATAAAATGAAGATAAGAACCTACTTCATATAGTTGGTGAGAATAACATTTAGTAACGTGTCTCCTAAAGTGTCTGCCCATATGCTCAAGGGCATGGATACCTCCTTCCCTTTGCCTCTGGGACCGCTGAGTACTGAAGATTAACCTTGGCATATGGGATGACACATAAGGCAGAATAAGGTCCAATTGCCTTATCTTGTTTTGCAAGCAAGTTCCAATTTCTACCAATAGCCTCTCATCTCCTTTAACTCCCGATACTGAACTACCATTCCAAGTCCGCAGGTCTGGGATGAGCTGCTCTTTCTGATGAGAATGCATTATATTCCTCATGAGTTTAGGAATACGGGGGAAAGGAACAGCATTTGGCAATGATACTGGCAGAGAAAAAGAGTCTAGGCATAAGAATCAAACTTGAGCTAAAATCCCAGCTTTGCTACTTTCTAGCTGGAGGACCCAGGGCAAGTTGCCTAAGTGCTCAGAGCCCAGTTTCCTGGACTGTAAAGTGAAGCTAAGCCCCACCTTCCAGCAGCCTAAAATGAAGAAAGACCTACTTCCAGAGGCACTGGGAGGAAAACAACGCAATGTTGTCAACCACGAGCCAGGCCTAACGCCTGGGTGATTGCAGGTTTCCGATCAACGGTAGCACAGATATTCTTACACGAACACCAGTATTCCCAAATCATGGATAATATCATTATTATTCTAAAGAGCAGTGGAATTTGGCACTGTGGTCGGTGTGCTCGTGCTGAATTCACCCATCCTCAGAACTTCATGGTTTGACTAGTTCAAGAACTTACTTGTGCCTCAACTCATTCACCTGTAAAAAAAAACACTCGAAAGTATGAAAACAGTCACCTTCTTTGTCTGGGAAATCTGCTCATTTTAATTAACATAAAAAGGTATCTAGCAATTTGTGTTTGTAAAGCACTTTGACATCCTGAGAATAAGGGGCAATTTAAATGCAAAGTTTTATTACAACATCTTTTATGATTATTACTCAGGGGACTCTGAAGTAAGGAGCTCCTACAATTCCACACCTCTCCTCTAGGGGAAGGCACTGTATCATCTAGCTGAGGGCTAGCGTCCTGTGGACTTCCTGAGACTTCATGGAACTCTGCTTCCTTAGCAAAAATGTGGAGTGCAGTTGGAAAATATAATGGTAAAAAGATAGTAAAAGAAAGGATCATTTGAGTGATTTCAAATACCAGCTAAATTCTGATTCCGCCTAAATCTACAAATCAAGTCCAAATTGCGGTCCTATTATTTCATTTGTTTCCTTTTTATATGTGTGGCTTTAGCATGAGGGGAAGGCACCACTCTTATAAGAGACTATAGTATTTTTGGTCCAAGGGACTAGAGGACAGAATTCAGGGCAATTTCAACCTCTGTAAAGTGAGGCAGAAACCTAGAAATGAAAGAAGCAGAGAAAAGAGCCCCACATTCTGTGTATTAGGACATTCTGTCCTAATCTCTGGCTCCCCCCAAAACCATGCATGCGTGGGGCAGACTCCAAGCAGTTGCACTAAGGTTAAAATAACTGAACTGAGATTTGAGCTGCTGCCCAAAAGCCAGAGGTTGCCATTTGAGTTCAACCAAGTTAATTTCCCACTAAACAAACAAACCCACATATACAACAATCACATCAACAAGAGCATTAACAAAAACACTCACTGGAAGAATACTGCCGTCCCTAGTGCCTCCACAGCCCAATGTTCACAATATCCAAGGTAGAGTCCAAAACTGTTCAACATGAGAAGAAATACAAAAACGTGACCCATTCTTAAAAGACAATCAAAGGAGACTGACCTCAAGATGATCCAGATGTTAGAATTATCAGATATTAACTATGCTCAATGACATAACGGAAAATATGCTAAGAATCAATGAAAATTCGCTATAAAACTTGCATATCCCTTAGACTTCAAATGAAAAAAAAATAAGCAAAGACTCCTATAAGGTTGGAAAGTTTTTGATCTCACAAAGATATTAGTCTTAGGAAAGTTTATATTTGGGGGGAACAAAGTATTTGAAAAGACCAGCTACAGGAGCCTGGGAACTTAGTACAATCATTCATTCATTATTCAGAATATTAGTAAACACATACTAGTTTCCAGGCATAGTTCTAGAACTGACCTAAACAAGTTACCAGCTTTCTTAGACTCGCTGTTAAATATTCACCATAGATTATCATCGCTTTGTGTGAGATAATTAGTTTACACTGTATAACTGACCATTGAAACTATTGCATCTGTGTCTTTTTTTTTTGGCCACGCTGTGTGGCTTGCAGGTTCTCAGTTCCCTGACCAGGGATTGAACCCAGGCTGTGGCAGTGAAAGCCTGGAATCCTAACCACTAGTCTACCAGGGAACTCCCACATCTGGGTCTTTTTAAACCTTATGAAATGCACCCTATCCTCATAGCCTCCCCCAAAGTTCTCATTTATTGATCTAGGTATCAAGAAGTTGCCTCGACCTGTATTGTGTTGGGGGGGGGGGCGTGGAGAGGGAGAATAATGTAATTTTGAATCCTGATTAAGAGGTATGAAGGCAATAAATAAAACAGTAGAAAGTGTGCCAAGGGTAAAGAGTGGGTGAATTGTTTGCTTCCTTCTATGAGTCTATGATATGGGATTTACATCTTACCTTGGGCAATTAGGAACCCTGAAAGACACTGAAATAACATCAGCTGTCCTAAATGATGGCCCATCCTCACCTCATACCTACTTTATATGGAATTGTGGCTCGCAATACGCATTGAGATTTTGGTTTCAAATCTTCTCCCCACTCCCCAGGAAAAGGCCAGCCCTCTGAGCATGGAGGTCAGGGCTTCATTCCCTTGGGCGTATGCCTAGCCTGACGGGCAAGCAGTAGCCCCTGCGGCTTGATGAAACGTAGCAGTGACTCAAACCAAGCTTCCTGGGGGCTGCATTTTACTCATTAGCATCTTATGTCTTTTAATGGGATCATCTTCTTCCCCTATATTTGCCACGGAGACTTTGTGGGTGGGCGGGAGAGGTCACTGCGCAAACAGGTTAACAGTGACAGATGTGACTTCTGTTTGATAATTGGTACCTGAGAAAACAAGTGGGCCATCACATGAGCTTGCCTCAGGACATCTCTCACCAGGCCATTAGCCTTTAGAAAACACAGATCTCAATTAACTTTCACAGAAATTAGATTATTTCCTGCCTATCTGAAGGTCTTCATTTATCCATGGTGAGCTTTACCAGGCAAATGTTCCAGTGCTTGTATCCATGGAAATCTTTGTTGAGGGCAGATGCAAAGACAATATCATCCAGATTACAAAGTACTGTCACACGAATGATCAATCGTCATCCCATAATGGCCCTGTGTGATCTGCACAAGGGAAATCTACAGCATACAGAGCAATAAAAGAAGTTTGAGGGTTAAGTAACTATGGTGCCATCAAGGGTGAACCAAGGGCTGCCTGATCCCAAGCTCATTCCACTACTCTGTCACCTCGGTACACCAGTCTCACATTCAATCCTAAAGCGAATGTTTCACACAAGCCCACAAAACACTAGAGGAGGACTTAATCTTGGGAGAAGGAGCATTTTGGGGCTTCCCTTTGATTGGAGGTCATCAAGAGACCTTCCAGATTCTGTGGATGGGGTGCTGCATAGTAACCAAAAAAGGAGGTAACTTGTCTTGGTTCAAGCTCTCTATGTGCCAGGGACTCCCCTAGATGCTTCACCGCTGCTCGCAAATTTAATCCTAACTCCTTTCCAGGTATGCATTATTGTGCTCTACCTACACCGCCTCCCAAGGAATGGCATGGGCCACAAAGCACACCAATCAGAGGGAAGGCAGGACAACTCCTGAAACCATGTGTGTACTTATTATGTGCTATGTGCCAGACATTTTTCTATGATCTGTGGAAATATAATGATGATCATGAGCTTGCTCCTGACTTCAAGGAGCTTAGAGTCTAGCGGGGTGGAAAGAGGGTGACAGGCTCCACTCAGGTCAAATAAAAGAACTGATAGCTGTTAGAAAGTTCACTATATGCTAAGCATCGTGGTAGGAAATTAATGACGTAGTAGCATCAATTTAACTAACGACTCTATGAGGTTGGCTGTAGAGTTCACTTTTCAGATACAGCAGTTGAGATTCAAAGAAGTTAAGTCACTTGGATAAATTCACCTAAGATTTAGGTGTCAGACCTTCAATTTAACTTTCAGACGCTCAAGTCCTAAAGTCTATGCCTAAAACTGAATGATAATAAAATAAGTGCAATGGAGATACCAATAGTTTTCTGATGAAACACACACACGCACGCGCACGCACACACACACACACACACGTTGACTTGGAAACTAAAAATGAGATAGTAAAGGGCTTCAGAGAGGAGGTAACAATTGTAAGAAGCCTTGATGTATAAGGAGATTATGCACAGATGTGCAAGGGTTAGAAACATAATCACAGGTAGCGGTGAGAACATGAATGGTAGCAAGGAGGCATGAAAGCACGGGCACGTAAGAATAAACTAAGCTAGATCATCAATGGCCTTGTGAGTGAATGTGCAGGAGGTTTGGATTTATCCTGTGTGCCATGGTGAGCCATTCAGCTGGAAGAACGATACATTTTTTTAAAATTTAGAAGAATGGTTATCTGCCATCAATATGAAGGAAGGATTAAAAGGAAGCACAGGGAAGGAAGGAGATCAGGTTAAGTCCTTTAGAAACAGAAGCAAAAAAAGATGCAAAGCTGAAACCATGTTATACTTGAGGGGAAAAGAAGGAGAAATGAATCGTCAGGATACTCAACAGGTAAGTATTAGCAAGAGTTGATAAGATTGACTCAAGTTGGAGAAGGAAGGAGATGAAATCAAAAGGGCAATACTCCACAAATAAGATTGGGTAGATAAGGACATGCACATAAGAACCTTCAATAAACAGAAATTATCGTTATTAACTCCCATGAGGATCCTTATTACAATGTAATGGCCGTATCTAGTTGCCAGTACTCAGCAGAGACCCTGGAATGGCAGGTTTGAATTTCGCCTCTCCATGGCTCTACTGGGGTTATTTACCTTTCGTCACACAGCTCCAAGCCCACCTCTTTATGCTCTTTGATTCTGGAGCTGGGACTCTGCAAACCACACTACGACACTCACTAGTAGGCGGACTTCCTGTTAACTGCTGCTAATGGAAGGTACCAGAGAGAGAATAAGAATGCACCAAAAAGGACTTCTTTCATCTTTTCAGTCCCCGTCTATGCAGTCCTAGCAACAGGGCACAGCTCCACTTCAGACATCAGTTCCGCTTGACACTCCTAGCCTCAACTTTTCAAAGCTGTCACCAACAAAAATGGATTATGTTTCCCTGTCAGTCAAAATATCACCAGCAGACAGCCCTCCCCAGATGACCACGCAATAGCTTTGCAAAGGCCCCTCTTAGAGGTCTGAGCATTGGCTGCATGAAGCTTCTCCTAGAGATCTGAGTTATTAAATTCTGGGGACTCCAGTTATTCCTTTCAGTCCCTCAGCCTTAGCAATCACTGCTTCTTCTTACAGCAGGACTGACCACTGAGTCATTAATAGTCATTAATAGTCATAATTATTCATCATTAATTGTGAAGTCATCTCAATGTCCCCTTCTTGCTCTGTCAGCCTTCCCATACTTATATAATCAATTCCTTATATTAAATATCCTCTGTTTGAAATAGCTACTCTTTTTTTTTTTTTTTTTTTTTTTTTTTTT
>NW_021703770.1:3023129-3025349 GCF_005190385.1 Monodon monoceros | reverse complement strand
TTTTTTTTTTTTTTTTTTTTTTGCGGTACGCGGGCCTCTCACTGTTGCGGCCTCTCCCGTTGCGGAGCACAGGCTCCGGACGCGCAGGCTCAGCGGCCATGGCTCACGGGCCTAGCCGCTCCGCGGCATGTGGGATCTTCCCGGACTGGGGCACGAACCCGTGTCCCCCGCATCGGCAGGCGGACTCTCAACCACTGCGCCCCCAGGGAAGCCCTGAAATAGCTACTCTTGATTCTGTTTTTCTGATTGGGCTTTGAGGACTACTTTGCTTGGTACCAGAAGTGCTACAAGGAAGCACATCCTCAAAGACAGGATTCAAAGACTGGTTTATTTATGTCTTTAGATCTGAATGTTGTACTGAATTCCTTATCAATGAAAATTGGGATACTGATAATCCATGGCAAGAAGTGGTACAACAATTAATTCATTTGTTGCCTGTGCATTCTTTGGAGAAAGTTCCTATTCCATCAAGTGCCAAGTAGCTGCTAAACCGGGTTACAGTGTTAATGGTAACTACAAGGCCACTGAGTGGGATGGACACTTCTCACTGCACTGCACAAACAACAGGAAGAAAATAACAAGATGCAGGCTTCAAATTGTCGTATCAGCTCAACTCTGATCAGAGAACAAGAATGCTTCTGCGGTAGCCTTAAAAGAAGCTCTTATTACTTGTAGCCACGGAGCAGATACCACTAAAACTCAGAACTAAATTTTATTTATACAGCTTGCACAATTGCAAGGAATGTTGAAGCCACACACTCACCAAATCTCTCATGTGAACCTTAGACCATTTAATTGGGAAGAAGTGGGACACGGACACTTTGAATGAGGGCATTTGGTTGGATTCAGACTCGACTGGGAGTCTTCAGCTATTATCCATCACCATTATTACTATGCAAAGAGCTTAACACACTGCACTGAGCACAGCCTGACACACTATTGGTTTATTTTTTTTTTATTCTTTGCCCCCGCTAGCAAGTATACCCTATGAGAGCAAGAATTTTGTTTGCTGCTTTATTCAATATCTACACCAATACCTTCGCATAGCGTAGCATGACTAGAATCCAACAGTTTTTAGTCTTAGTCTAGGGTTTCTCACTTTAAAATAATCAGGTTTAATGTGAAGAAGAAGATGGAAATTATAACTGTTGACAGTTGAACATCTCTTTATAGGTAACACTGTGTGTGTGTGTGTTTCTGTGTTTAATATTTCATTTGTTCAACACAGATTTACTGAGCACCTACCATGTGCCAGACACATACAACATCCCTCACGTAGATGCTATTTATCATCCCTTTTCAATGGGTTTTAAAATAGCAATGATTGTATGTAGCTGGGACTCAGGTTCTATCTTTCGGACCTAGAATTGATATATCTTTCTATTATATTATCTCCACCTAATCTCCACCACCAAACATAAAGGAAAAAAGAAAAAGCTAAAAAAATAAAAATAAAAAGGATGTGTGTGTGTGTGTGTGTGTGTGTATGGAGAGAGAGAGAGACAAAAACAATCAAAATGATTCTGGAGGGTAGCCAGAACTTTATGCCAGGCACTCCACAGAAAGCAAAATGTAAAAAGTAATAGATCTTCAATTCACCAAGTCCCTGGAGTAATGAATTCCAAGCAAACCATATTGTGTCAAAGAGCCTGCTGTGCAAGCGAGTTCCCACTCCCAGGGCGAAGGGCAGATGCACTGTAGCTGGGTCTATAATTTGATGAGAAAACAACAGCAATGGAGTTTGGGAAATGGATCGATTTTAATGCATTGCCACTGACAGATCACAAAGAACTAGGCAATGGTTCTCAGGAGGACATGCCTGCATCTCATGGTTTACCTTGAGGATGGTTTACCTTTAATTAAGTTAGCAGATTATAGCCGGAGGGCAGCTTCTCCTGACGATGAGTCAGGACTCTTTCTAAGGCTTGCATTAAGTGGACGGTAACAACCCCACTAGGTCCTATGTCTATACAGAACCGCGCGTTTGTGGTGTGGTATGAGGTGGAGAAATAAAGTCCATGATCTGCCAGAATTCGGGAAAGTAAAAGCCTCATTTCTCATCACGTGAGTGAAGTAGACTATGTTAACCCCAAACAATAAAACAGGAAACTACTGTTCCAGAATAAGTGATGAGACACAATTTGAAAACTAGTTTATCTGACTCAAATAACTTTTTATTTATTTATTTATTTATTTATTTATTTATTTATTTATTTATTT